>NC_041389.1:601224348-601229375 GCF_002162155.2 Triticum dicoccoides | reverse complement strand
CTTGGCAGCATTATGTTGCTCATATTGTGCGTATGGTATCTTGCATTGCTATGTCATTTGCTTAGTTTAGACATGCTTTGTGTGAATGCCACATGTTTAGTGTCTAATTACCATATATGTGAATTATGCAATGTCATCTTGTTGCAAGACATTATATATGTGAATTATGCTATGCTATCTTGTTGCAAGGCATTATATATGTGAATTATGCAAAGCCATGCTGTTTAGCCAAGCGTCGTATATGTATATCATGTCGTCCTTTTTTGTATTTCTCATTGCATTTGTCGACAATGTATGTATATTCAACTGCTCTTCATGTGCATCAGCCATTTGAATTGGTGATGGAGAAATCTGGAGTGAAAACAAGGTCTTCAGAGCAGACAATGCTACCTGCTAAAGCAAATATCTTGCTGGTTACAGATAGCTCTTCAGAGGAGGATTCAGAGGCAGATGAGCAGTCCTATTATCCCCCTGAGGTGTGTGCTCAAACTTGGCAGGGTTATATTACTCATATCATGCATATGTTGTATTGCAATGCTTAGTTTTTACATCATATACACAATATTGAATGCCATCTCTTTAGTTGACACATCATATATGTGATTGCCCTCTACTCACTTCCTTAGTATAAAAATCATATATTTGAATTATATCATGCCATGATGTTTACATAGACAGCATGTATCGGAATTATGGCATGCCAACCCATTTTCTAAAGACATAATATAGTTATATCATCTCATCATGTTTACATAGTCATCATATTTTGAATTATGTCATTCTATCCATGAATTATATCATGCCATCATGTTTCCATCGATGGCATGTTTGTGATTTATGGCATGCCAACCACTTTAATAGACACATCGTATAGTTATATCATGTAATCATGTTTACATAGTCATCATATTTTGAAGCATGTCATTCTATCATGTTTAGTTAGCCATCATACATGTGAAATTGTTTCATGCTATCCTATTTAATTAGTCATCATATATGTGAAATTATGTCCTGCTATTCTGTCTGGTTAGACAACATAAATTTGAATTATTTCATGCCCTGTTTTCTTCCCTACTATCCATTGCAAATGTCTATCTTACAATGTCTGTATATTCAATTACTTTTCTTGTTTATCAGCCATTTCAACTAGAGAGGGTGATGGCAGTATCTGTGGAAGTAAAAACACGGTCTTCAGAAAAAATCGTGCTACCTGTCAATGTAGATAGAACCACGGTTTTACTTGCCCAAGAACCAGCCCCACCACACATAACCCAGACTCATGCAGATTGTACCCCTACCCAGTTGGACAAAGAACCAGCTACACACCTTCTAACCCCAACCCCAGCAGATAGTAACCCAGTTCCATTTGACACAACACCATCTCCACCACAGAGCACCCAAACACGAGCAGTTAGTAAGGCAACTACAGTGTCCAAAGCATGAGGACCACCACTCCAAACACCAAGTCAACACTTAAAGCAGAAGAAGAATTGTTCTCAGGTCAGGTTCCGTAGCTATGGTTCATACTACTTTGCTCTTGCATCACTGTATTTACTCATACCAACTACTTTCAAATTTAAAGGATGCAATTGAAACTCCAATGGCGCAATAGGTATGTTCTAAACCTATTTCTTTAACGTGTTTGCTATTGTAACTTACTTTATGTTGATTTCAGTTTCAATTGAATAAACAGTTATTTTCTCATGCCATGCACATTACAAGTGTTGTTATTGCTGTGTAGTTTCCCACACTTATATTCTATCTATGCTGCTTTGTCTTAAATAGATATGATTCGAACTGTATCTATCTTGATTTGGCAACATAAACTAGAATGATATAGACCATACAGTGACCATACTACATAGATATATGGTTGTCTCATGTTGTTATCCTGTCCACCTTACTACTGAACTGGTTTACCAAAATGAGTTTCATATACTACATTGTAAACTTGTGATGTGTTTGTTTGTTTCTCTTTTAGAACGTGGATAAAATATTGGAGAAGAGTACCCCGTGATGCAATGGTAAAGGAAGTAATGCAGATAAGATTCAAGATAGTGAGACATCCCTGTTGGTCTCCAAGAAAGCTGATAAAAACTATATTGAAGACACTGAGACAATCGCAAAGTCTTGTCTTGATGTAGTGTTCGAGTTACTGGCTACTACTTTTGGCACCATCTCTTCGAACTTGCTGGCTGAATCAGTTCGGCTTCTTGAGTCTCAACTTCAAGTTGAAAGACATTGATCAGATGTTATGCGACAGGAAGTCGAAGGACTAAGGAAGTCCCTGCAAAATTCAGATGCATACTTTCTGGTGCAACAGCAAGTGCTGGAGGATTTAAGTGCCAAACAAGAGAAAGTTAATAAGCTTGCTAAGCATCATGCCAGCATTATGGGTACCCAGGATATTGTTTCTTGAGCTCTTCTGAAGTGGTTTCAGTTCTGGACTTATTTTGCTGCAGCATTTATTTGCACTAGTCGCCAACTTTCACAACCAGTGTATATGATATGCTGCTTTGTTCCCTATATTTGCACTAGTGGCGAACTTTCATGCCCAGTGGATCTAATATGTGTAATAGCCGTGATAGCCTAGCGTAAGTTGCTTGCTTATTTATTTCCTTATTGTCTTGTTTATTTTTTTTGCTTGTAGTCAGTGCAGTTCTTTTTCCGTGGTTTGCTAGTGGCTGCAATAACCCATTTTTTAAAACTAGGCCACAATAACCATGCCTACATATTTACTGTAGTTACCATGGACCTCCTACGGGCCGTAGAAACATTGGGCCTTCTATGGGGCGTAGAAACAATGGGCCTTCTATGGGGCATAGAAACAATGGGCCTTCTATGGGCCGTAGACATAATGGCCCTTCTACGGGTTGTATCATCAATGGGCCTTCTACGGGCCGTATGATCGGTTGGCCAAACATGGGCCAATAATAGACCGCATTATGGTCGTAAAAGGGCTAGAGTTGGAATCATTCGTTCATGGGCTGACCATAACGGGCCGTCGTTAATCGGCCATATTTGATGACGCTATGAAAACGACCCAACGTATTAACGGGCCACAAACGGGCCGACTGTAACCACGGGCTGAATTTGGCCCCCAAGCAGAAAATGACAGTAACGGGTCATAAGTAAAAGAATGCTGGAAATGAGCCCAAGAATAAATGGGCCCTGAGAAGGCCGAAAGATAACATGGGCTGGAAATGGCCCAACAAAATAATGGGCCGTTAATGGGTATAAGGTGATACACTGTTCATTACGGGCCAGTTTCACCACGTGCCGTTAATGGGTATAAAGTGATACACTATTTCATTATGGGCCAGTTTCACCATGGGCCGTTAATGGGCCAAGAGTTACAAAGGGCCTCTTATGGGCTGAAAGACGTCATGGGCCATACATGGGTCGGAAGTTAAAACAGGCTGGAATCATATTGGACGGCCCAGATGACGCTACTAGGCCTAATTCGGATAGATCGTAACGAGCCCTGGTTTAGCGGGCTGTAAATGGGCTATATGTGAGCATGTCGTTAACAGGCTTTTCATGGGCCGGTCCGCCACCTTTTGACCAAGTCAAACGGGTCGGCCTTTTCACATGAATGGTCCTCTGTTGGGTCGTGCCATGTGTCGACGTATCATAGGCGCCTTCGGTCCAATGAGTGGATGACATCTGTCCCAATAGTGAGCTGACATGTGTTTCCTCCAGCCACTGATGATTTTACACGTGGAAAATTCCCATTGGTCGGGGCTATTAACGGGTTATCAGATCCAAAATTGGACCCGATAGCTTAACGGCATTCCGTTATAGTGGATGCCACATATCGGTCACCCTTGACGAAAGCACTTCTATGACGCGCGATTTATCATCATGGAAGTGGACACTTCCGTGATGATAATTTTGGTAATGTCAGGGAACACTTCTATGACAGCACAGTTATGATTATCTTGATTCTGTCATAAAATCGTCATGGATGTACATGCATGACAAAAAACGTGACCTACTGTGAAAAACACGTATCATCACGGAAGTGTATTTTTTTTGTAGTGTATGCACTTCGTCTTTGTGATTCGAGGCCCATAAGTGGTTTCCCTGCACCACCCACGGCCACCACCTGAAGGCTCTTGTTGCAAAGAGATTACTACCGCCACAAAGGGTGATGTGGTGGAGTCTGCCGGGGATCGAGGGCACTCCTGCGCCAGCCGCGACGAGGGTATTCTTCCCGAGTATTACCTTGGCCACGGGATGGACTTTCCACTTCAGAACTTAGAATGGGCCTACTTTTTCTATGTGTGCGGTTGCATCACTTGACACCCAACACAATTCTACACATCGCCAAGTTCATCATGTTGTGTGAGTTCAACTATGAAACAACTCCCCATTTTGACTTGTTTCGATGCTATTTCTGGGTGAATTTCCAAAAGAGCAGGGCTGACATATATACGACCTCAGGGGCGCAAACCTCCAACTCTGGCCTTCCACCAAGTTCTTGAAGATCCCTCTGCCCAAGTTGATTCGGGAGTGGCACAAGGCCTGGTTCTTGATATGTCCATTTTGCATTATGTTTTCCTATTGATATTTACAAAGTTTTTGGTAATTATTTCACTTTATGATGCAACTCTAATGCCTTTTCTCTCTTAATTTGCAAGATTTACATAGAGAGGGAAATTACCGGTAACTGGAATTCTGGACCTTAAAAGGCTACAACAGAGATAGCTATTCTACGGAGCTCCAAATGACCTGAAACTTCATGGAGATTTTTATATTGAATATATAAAAATACTGAAGCAAAGAAATACCAGAGGGAGGCCACCTACTGCTCACAAGGCAACAAGACGCCGCCAACCCCCCTGGGCGCACCCTGATGCCTAATGGGGCCCATAGCTGGCCTCTGGTGCCCATCTTCTGCAATATGAAGGGTTTTGCCCTAGAAAAATAGGAGTAGGACTTTCGGGATGAGGTGCCACCATCAAAGGCGGAACCTAGGCAGGAGGACTTTTGCTCTCCAACAGAGTGATTCCACCGGGGATACT
>NC_041389.1:601211613-601224153 GCF_002162155.2 Triticum dicoccoides | reverse complement strand
ACCAGCACCATCTCCTCTCAAACCCTAGTTCATCTCTTGTATTCAATATTTGTCCCGAAACCTCAGATTGGTACATATGGGTTGCTAGTAGTTTTGATTACATCTTGTAGTTGATGCTAGTTGGTTTATTTGGTGGAAGTTATATGTTGAGATCCTTAGGCATATTAAATACACCTCTGATCTTGAACATGAATATGATTTTTGAGTAGTTACTTTTGTTCTAGAGGATATGGGAGAAGTCTTGTTATAAGTAATCCTGTGAAGTTGGTTTTCATTTGATATTTTGATAATATGTTTGTTGCTTCCCTTAGTGGTGTGATGTCTACTATGCAACTTTGTTCTTGTAGACTCATGTTAGGCCTTCAAGCGCAGGGTTTTGTACGATGGTAGCAATTTTCCGTCAGGTGGATGACCTAAGGTTTATCATTCCGTGGGAGGCGTATCATGAAGTCAAATTCAAGAAATCTCTTGTGTCCCAACACACCCAATACAATGGTAAATTATATAGGTGCACTAGTTCGGCGAAGAGATGGTGATATAAGTGTAGTAATGATAGTAGATATTGATTTTTGTAATAGGAACAATAAAAAACAGCAAGGTAGCAATTGATAAAACGGAGCATGAACAGTATTGCAATGCTTGAAAATGAGGCCTAGGGTACATAATTTCGCTAGTGCAATCTCTCAACAATGCTAATACAATTGAATCATATAACCATCCCTCAACGTGTGACGAAGAATCACTTCAAACTTCTTATCTAGCGGAGAACATAAGAAGAAATTGTTTGTGGGGTACGAAACCACCTCAAAGTTATCCTTTACGATCGATCTATCCAAGTGTTCGTACTAAAATAACACCAAGTTATCCTTTCCGATCGATCTATATATTAGTTCGTACTAAAATAACACCATATGAGACACATCAACCAAGTCTAATGTCGCCTAGATACTCCAATGTCACCACGAGTATCCGTGAGTTGATTATCCGATATGCATCAAACAATTTTAGATTCATAATACTCAATCCAACACAAAGAATCTCAAAGAGTGCCCCAAGATTTCTACCAGAGAAACAAGGACGAGAATGTGCATCAAACCCTATGCATAGATTACCCCAATGTCTCCTCAGGAATCCATGTTGAGTGCCAAAACACATATCAAGTGAATCAATATCATACCCCATTGTCACCACGGGTATTCATAGCAAGACATACATCAGGTGCTCTCAAATCCATAGAAGTATTCAATCCGATAACAATGAAATCTCAAAGGGAAAGCTCAATTCATCACAAAAAAGATAGAGAGGAAGAAACACCATATGATCCAACTATATTAACAAAGCTCGTGATACATCAAGATCGTGCCAAATAAAGAACACAAGAGAGAGAGAGAGAGAGAGAGAGATTAAACACATAGCTACTGGCACAAACTCTCAGCCTCGAGGGTGGACTACTCCCTCCTCATCATGGTGGCGGCCAGGATGATGAAGATGGCCACCGGTGATGATTTCCCCCTCTGGCAGGGAGCCAGAATGGGCTCCCGATTGGTTTTTCATGGCTACAGAGGCTTGCAACAGCGGAACTTCCGATCTAGGATTATTTCTGGGGGTTTCTGTATTTATAGGATTTTTTGGTGTTGGTTTCACGCAAAGATGGGTTTTGAGGGGCCCACAAGACACTGGCGCACGGGTAAGGCACCTGGCGCGCCCTGGTGGGGTGTGCTCACCTCCTTCACCTTCTGGTCATGAAGCTTCTAGTGCCTCTTTGTTCCAAAAAATCGTCAAAAAGTTTCATTGCATTTGGAGAACTTTATTTTTTGCACAAAAAACAACACCACGGTAGTTCTGCTGAAAAAAGACTCAGTCCGGGTTAGTTCCATTCAAATCATACCAAAACCATATAAATTGTTGTAAACATGGCATGAATACTTCATAAATTATAGATACGTCGGAGACGTATCATGGTGTCATGTGAATGTCAACTAGATGACAGTTCATTGTACTTGGGCCTAAAGGCAGGCATTGAGGAGTAATAAGCATACGATGGGTTGCGAGAGTGGCAGAATCTTAAACCCTAGTTTATGGGTTATTTTGCAAGGGGTTGATTTGGATCCCCATGTTTCATGTTATGGTTAGATTTATCTTAATTCTTTTTTCGTAGTTTCAAATGCTTGTGAGAGTGCGTGATAATAAAGGGTTGCTTATTCAAGTAAGAACACCACCCTAGCATTGGTCCACCCACATATCAAATTATCAAAGTAGCGGAAGTGAATCAACATGATGAACGTGACTAGAGCAGAATTCCCATGTGTGCTCGAGAACACTTTGCTTCATATAATAGAACTTTTGGGCTTGTTCTTTGCTATAAAAAGGATTGAGCCACCTTTCTGCACCTTGTTACCGTTGTTACTTGCCATGAATTATCTTACTACAAAACCAGTGCTTGCAGAAAATACCTTGCTGAAAACCACTTGTCATTTCCTTTTGCTCCTCGTTGGGTTCGACATTCCTCTTTATCGAAAGGACTATGATTGAGTATTATACTCGTGGGTCATGAAGACTCTTTTCTGGCGCCGTTGTCGGGGAGTGAAGCACCTTTGGTAAGTGGAATTTGGCAAAGAAAACATTTTTATTACGTGATGAAATTTGCTGCTACTTGTCACTATGGAAAATAATACTTTGAGGGGCCTGTTCGGGGTATCTTCACCTCGAGCAGAAGCAATAAGAGGTGCCCTTCAACCTACTGAACCTACTAACAATATTTATTATGAGATTCCTTCGGGTTTGTTAGAGAAACTTCTAGTTAATCCTTATGTAGGAGATGGAACAATACATCATCATATGCACCTGATATATATATATATCTGTGTGTGTGTGTGTGTGTGTGTGTGTGTGTGTGTGTGTGTGTGTGTGTGTGTGTGTGAAATTTGTGGATTGTTTAAGCTTGCAGGTTTATCCGATGATAGAGTTAAGAAGAAAGTTTTCCTTTTATCTTTGGGGGTATAGGCTATTGGATGATACTGGAACATGTGACTGGAACCGGTTGAAGCTGGAATTTCAAACTAAGTCCTATCCTCGTGAAGGAGGAAGTATCGGATGCACACATGTCCCAATTGTTTGCTCTTGAGAGAAATTATTATACAAAACTTTTATGCTCAGCTTTCTCATAATGATTAGTCCATGCTCGATACTTCTTCTACCGGTTCCTTTATTAAAAGATTATTGAATTCAAATGGGGCCTTCTGGAAAGAATTAAACGCAACTCTGAAGAATGGGAAATCTACAAAGGTAAAGAGTCAGGTATAAATCTTGAGTTTGATTGTGTTGAATCTTTTATGGAAACCGAGGCTTTCCATAAGTTCAGTACTAAATATGGACTTAACTCTGAGCTAGTAGCCACTTTTTGTGAATCATTTGCTGCTCATGTTGATCTCCCTAAGGAGAAGTGGTTTAAATTTCATCCACCCATTGAAGAAAATTGTGAGGAACCTTTTATAGCTAGAGATGAAATAATCATTTATAATGTTGATCGAGTTGTGCCTACTAGTTATATTGAGAAACTGCCTTTCCATGTTAGGATTAAGGAACATGCTAAAGCTACAACTATGGTTCACAAGACTAATATTAAAACACCTAAACCCTCTGAACAAATTAAGGTGGAACCTAATGTTGCAATGGTTAAAGATCTACTAGTTGATAACACTGATGGTCATGTCATATATTTCTGCGAGGAAGCAACTAGGATTGTTAAGCGGGATACCAAAATAAAAATAAAGCTATTGTTGGCATGCCCGCTGTTTTTTTTAACCCTGGATGTCATTGTTACCATGGTGTATGTTATATGGGTTCTAGTGTGTGCCATTCCATTTTCTCTTTTTCAAGAAGTTATGAATTATATTTCACCTGTTAAGATAGAAGACATTGATGTTACTATTAAGCTTGCAAACAGAGATACTATTTCACCGCTTGGGATTGTTAGAGGTGTTGAAGTCTTGCGTGGTAATACCAAATACCCTATTGATTTTCTAATTCTTGGATATCCACAAGATAAATTTTGTCCCATTATTTTTGGTAGACTTTCCTGAATACTTTTAATGCTAAAATTGATTGTACTAGGGAAATAGTCAATGTTAATTTTGGTGATGTACCTCATGAATTTAATTTCTCCAAGTTTATTAGACAACCACATAATAAGGACTTACCTAGTAAAGATGAAATTATTGGTCTTGCTTCTATTGATGTACCTCCTAGAGATCCACTAGATAGTATTCGGCAGACCACGAAAATGATATGCATATGAATGAAAGAAATGAAATACACGAGATATTCTTTAAACAAGCACCTATCCTTAAACACAATTTGTTTGTTCAAACTTTGGGAGATACTATCCCACCTAAGAGTGACCCTGTGTTTGAATTAAAGAAACTACTTGATACATTGAAATATAGATATCTTGATGAAAAGAAGATATATCTTGTTGTTATCAATGCTAACCTTCCAGAGCATGAAGAAAAGACATTTGTTAAAACTCTAAGGAAGCACCATGCTGCTATTGGATGTACTCTTGATGATCTTAAGGGCATTAGCCCCACCTTATATCAACACAAGTTAATATGGAACCAGATGTTAAACCAATTGTTGATCATCAACATCATCTAAATCGTAAAATGAAGGATGTGGTAAGTACTGAAATTATAAAGCTTCTGGAAGTAGGTATAATTTGTCCTATAGCTGATAGTAGATGGGTAAGTCCAGTTTTTTTAACATGTAAACAGTAGGCGAGGCTCCTATTGTGTAATGAAATTAAATAAAGTTTTGTACAACTTTACATCTCTGGGATGGGCATCCAGAGGCCCCCACAAAAGGGGGAAGGCAAAACAAAAGACTAGGAGATGGTGTTTTCTAAGCTATAGCCTACAGAGTGTTACTAGCTACAAATTATTAAGGAAGGAAACAATGAAGCCTTTATGGGCTTCTTTCACCCTGTTGGAGAGCAGAGAGAGGTCTGGTTTGAATCTGTGTATCCACGAAGCTTCGGTTGGTATGATAGTTCTGAAAACTTTGTTGTTCCTCTCTTTCCAAATGCTCCATGCTGACACTAGAAAAACCTCCATGAAAGGGGGTGGGGCCACGAGTCTTTGGCGTGTGAAACCATTTGCAGACGACGGTCAACTTGTGCCCATGTTATTGCAGAGTGCCCTAGCAGCTTATGCTAAACATGTAGGTGAAGATCAAGTGGTTGATTGTTTCCTCCACATGTAATCCACAAAGCATGCAATCATGATTATCATCTCCGACATTATAGTGTCTACGCTTCAGCATGTTGCGTGTGTTCAGTCTGTCATGTAATAAAAGCCATCTGAATACCTTGATTTTCATGGTGTTCTTGAACTACCAGAGCCAGTTGAAAGCTTGATGTGTGTGGACATTCCTGAAGACAAATTGGTAGTATTTGTTGGCATTGAATTTAGTGGATACCTAGGCATAGTGGTCGTGGGTTTTATATGTGTTGTGGCTATTTGGAGATCCTTAATTTCATCAAAAGCCGGGGGCAAAAGCGGTAAGTGAAACCCTTGTTGTAGTGATGTGATCCCCAAGAAGTCTTTGACCGAGATGTCTTCATGTTTTGTGAAGGAGAAGGCACGGGGATATTTTTCAGCAGCTATATCTTCAAGCCAAAGGCGTTTCGATAGTACTGTAATCATCCCACAAACCACATTGACCTTTGTGAGGCCACGAAAAACCGGAGTGACTTCAATAGATCGCGCCGCCAGGGGGATCCCATGGGATCAGTAGCATGAGGTATTTTCTGAGTATAGTATGTGTCCCATGTAAGTTGCACCCACGGGATATCCATTTTGTTGTAGAACTTATGTAGGAATTTAAGCAATAGGGCTTCATTTTGAGTTTTGAGATCGAGGACTCCAAGGCCACCATTCTTTTTTGGTTTGAAAACCATACTCCAAGCGCCGAGAGAGCTGCATTTTTCACCTTGTTCTGTTTTCTTTATCCAAAGACACCTTCTTCTTGTTTTATCAAGTATATCAATGAGTTTTGGCGGGAACTAGAAAATCCACATATCATAGATCAGTAGCACCGTTGCTGTTAAATTTAACAGTGACAACTGTCCTCCTTACGACATCATGGACAAGGTGGAGGTGAGGCATCATTCCACGTGGCAAACAAGCGGCATAAAGTCTTGAATCGTTGGTTTGGTGGTTCCAAGCAAGAGGCCTAGGTGCGTGAATGGCATTGTGCCAATGTTGCAGCCAAATATGTCTGCATTGAGTTTGCTATGGTCCTTCGTCATGTTGATTGGTATCAATGTGGACTTATGGAAGTTGATGGTGAGTCCAATCGAGTCTGCATAATTAGTGAGGATTTTCTTGATCATCAATCAATGCATGCTGGTAGGAAAAGGATCATGTCATCCGCGTATTGAATCATTGGATACTCAGTTTGGCCAGGACAAGGGAAAGGAAGTTGAATGTGTGCCCCTATCTAAATGCATCATTAATTGTAGCCATTAATACATCTGTCGCAAGGACAAAAATTAGAAGGGATAGAGGATCGCCTTGACGAACCTCCTTCTTGCAATGGAACTATCGACCCGGCACCCCGTTCAGAAGGATGGAGGATTTGACTAAAGATAAGATGCTATTAATCCATGAGAGCCGGCGGTCATTAAATCCCATGTGCTTCATAATACCCAACATAGATGTGTGCTCGATAGTGTCAAATGCTTTGGCAAAGTCTAGTTTTAGCAGGACAATCTCCCTTTTAGATGATTGACACTTATGGAGTACTATAGTAACCATGCTAGGAGGTCTTGATTGGAGCAACCCCTCGGGAATCCATACTGGTTCTTATGGATGATTTGTAAAATGACCCATTGGAGACGGTTGGCAAGAAGGTTATTGATCACCTTTAAGTATCAGGTAAGCAATGTGATGGGTCAGTAGTCATTGACTGTTACTGGCAAGTTAATTTTAGGTATCAGTGTGATGAGGCCATCATTGATGCTTTCAAGGTTTAAGGTGCCAGCATGGAATTGATTACAAAGCTCATAGAAATCATGTTTGATGATGTGCCAGCATGACTTGAGGAAGATCCCACTAAAGCCGTCCAGGCAAGGTGGTCCCGGCATCTCATTAATGATTGCATCGATTCCAGTTGGTGTGCATGGTTCGGTGAGAGAATCAAGACCTGGAGTTGTTTTGACGATCAAAGGTAGATTGAACTTCATCTCAGGTATGGCTGGAGTGCCCTTCCTATCTTTGTAGGTTTGGAAAAGCAAGGATTCTTTGCCAGTATGGTCTTTGACACAAGTTTCGTCAGGTGCTAGAAGGGAGGCCACATTGTTCTGTTTGTACCTTTCCGTGGCGATTGCTTGAAAGAACCTAGAGTTCTCGTCCCTGAATTTGACCCAGCATATGGTGCAACGCTTTTTCCAATACTGGCATTGGTAGTCAAGCAGTCGTAGCAAGTGTTTTTTTATGATCTTGCAAAAGTTTGATTCTGGCAGGGTCAGGGTCCCTTTGTCCTCGAGATCATCTAGTTCAGCAAGGGCTTTGTTCGTGTTTTCAATGGCAACAAAGAGCTTGGAGATTTTCTTACTTCAAATTATGAGCTCATGTTTGAGATGCTTGAACTTCCTGCAGAGCATAGTAGGAGTGTTTGAAGCGCGCACCAGTTTGGACGATACATTTGTGACCACATCCATGAACCCTGGGTGCAATATCCAATATGATTCAAAACAGAAAAATTTACTGCGCGGTCAATATTAACCACTCATGGAGTGTGATCTGAAACGGATTTAACAAGGGGTTTAGCCATAGTTTTAAGATACAAATTAGTCTAGTGTATGGATGTGAGGAACCAATCAAGTTGCTCTAGGAGTGGGTCTTGTTGCATGTTGCTCCAAGTGTAAGATCTACCTTTAATTAGAATCTCAATTAAATTTTGTCTATGGATGATATCATTGAAAGTGCACATGACATTGATGTCTCCCCCGGGCTTGTTTCTATTGTCAGGTGTTCTGATGTAATTAAAATCACCTAGTAGTAGTCAATCATCATCATTAGGGATATTAAGATTGTATAACCGGTCAGTATAAGCTGCACGATCAACATAGTTGCAGGGCCCATATATGTTTACAAGCATCCAAGATTGAGCCGACTCTGTAGATTTGAAGTGGATAACAAGGGAAAAATCTTCATATGCCACTACTTAGCCAGAAAAGAGAAGAATTCCATATCGTAACAATATCTCCAGAAGCATCACGCGAGGGGACAAAAGTGAATTTATCAAAGCGGCGTGGACAACAAGTTTTAATGAAGGCAAGATCAATACTAGTCATTTTTGTTTCTTGCAGGAAGATGATCGCACATCCACTAGCCGCAATAGCATTTGAGAGAGCTAACTATTTTACATCAGAATTTAAACCCTGAACGTTCCAACAAAGGACATTCCAGCAATGCAAAAGAGACAAAAGATAGCAGTAAATTAAGCAGAAGAAGACGAGAAAAGAAGTTCCTCAGCGTCCTGGGAAGCAGTAGTGTTGTTGGAGATGTCATCAGGTTCCATCAGGAGGGCTTCAGAAGTGAGTTCTTCTGCTGGCACAACATAGCGTTGAATTCCAAAGGCCTGCATAACCAGAATGGGCGTTGGTGTAGGGATTGCTGACTCTTGGGCAGAAGTAGAACCAGATGTAGCATAAGAAATCACAGCTGAAGTGGTCACCCGAGGAATCACCTTGGACTGCATAGCTCTAGTGTCTGTAGGTTGGGTAGATTTGAAGCCATTGTATCTGGTGGACCTTGTGTTGCGCCTGACTTCAAGGGTAGTTGTGGGTGCAGGTTTTTTGTGATGGCGGCTTCTAGTGACCCCAGGACTAGAGTTTTCCAGCAAAGTGATCTGGCTGAGCCCTATCGCCACCTGAGTCTGAGATGCATCATGGGCTGTGAGGCGGCCCAAATCATTTGAAATGTCAGTTGGCGCCAAAACCAAAGGCCCATCACGCATAAAAGTGGGGCTAACAGGCCTATCCAGAGTGTTAGTGCCTAGTGGCGCAACATTAGCAGAGTATGTAATTGCCATAGGTTTAGCCCACATCAATTCAGTATGGTCCTTTTCAATTTCAATAATGATGACTGAAGGTTGGGCAGTTTCACTGAATGTGGTGGAGATCTGAACCATTACATTGGATGTGGTCGTATTCTCCATGAAATTGTCCTGGGGTGCGGTGAAGGTTTCAGTTGTGGGAAAGCCAAATGCAGTGCGCCAGGGCCCATAGGTGGCAACAGACTGAATGATGGAGTGTGATAAGCCTTGACTAAACATGCTCCTATAGAGAGGATTATACATATCAATGTTGGAAAGTGCATTTCCATGGACAGATGGAGTAATTTGCATGTTATCATATGTGATGTCCATTGTGACATGTAGATTGGTAATAGAAGAAGTGTCTTTAGCCAAGTGATTGCCCACATTATGATTTCCCAAGTCATGTGGCACTACAGCAAGTTGATGGGCAGTAGAGGAGTGACTGTTATGCTCTGATTCAGAATCATTCTAGACTGTTTGAAGACTGTCGGAGAGGTTATCCTCGGGTACAATCCCAAAGTGAACTTGCAATCCTCCATTTGCGAGCCAAGTCTGATAGTTCACTAGAGCAGGTGGGGCTGGTGGTGTAGGTGTTTCAGCCAAGGCCCCCACTGGGCTGGCTGATGATCATGGTTATGACCATTATGTTGAGCTGGGGAATTGCCAGCCCATTCTGTGCAAATCAGTTGGCCATCTATTGCTGATAAATATGTTCTCTCGTGAGGCCATTGCCAAACATAGGATGTGGGTTACCATTTCTGGGTGGCGGCTCTTCATCACCCAAAGGAACTTCTGGAATGTGCGCATTCCAGTCAAGGCCACGCAAAAGTGTGATGGCGAAGGTCCAGCATCTCTATCACAACATAGTTGGCGCATCACCATACTATTTGGGATCAGGCGCATGTGAATGATCTGCACCTTACTCAGCACAAATCTATGATCCTTATGGGGGTTGTTCCAAGTGACTTGGCGGACAAAACCATCAATAGAATGGTGTTGATAAAAACCAATGTAAAGCAACAAAACTTGGGGTTCGTAGGTTGTTCTATGCATGTTCAGAGCAACATTATGGCGTACAAAGGAGATCACAACTTCCTCATCATCTAGCTCAAAAGTGGTGTTGACAACTGTATCTCTAATGAAGGAATAGGCAAAGGCAAAAATACCGATGCCCAGGGGGTGATCTGAAACCTCTGTAGGTGGCAGCTCTTCTTCATGAAGGAGCCCAGTGATCTGATCCCTCATGTCCTCCCGCAGCTGGATGGGGATGTACCTGCTTGTCTCGGCAATGGCCAGATTGTTGTGGTTGAGCGGCGGGATGGGGTTCACCATCATGTCACCTCGCACCTTATGGTTAGGCGGGGCAGGCTCGATCGACCAGCCATTTGGAAGGAATGGTAGGGGATTCACCGGGAAGTTGGCCATGGCAGTGCAAACGGCGGTGGCGGGGGGAGCAGCACAGCTTTGCAGGGTGGTGGGTGGAGCGGTGGTGTCAGGCGGAGTGTTGGGCTGAGAGGACGAGGTTGTGGTGTGTTGCAGCGTATGGTCACCTCTAACTTTGGGCAGTGCACAGGGAGAATGTGAGGAGGCCGGGGCCGAATTGTCTTTGGGCACCCATTGCCATTTGCAGGCCCAACGACTTTTAGTACAAGAATCCACCACGTGTCCATAGTGTCCACAGAAACTGCATCGGATGGACCAAACTGCTCGGGAAGATTTCCATTTATACGTATCAATCAGAGCAAGTTGAGAGGGTTGTTTGATATATTTCCCATTGGGCGGGGCTGAAGTTGGGCTCTGATTTTTGAAATATTTTGTTTCCATACCTAAATATTTGACTTCCGAGATTAGTGGGCATGCAACCGATTTGTGTCCAGGGCCAAAACAATTAAGGCAAATAATCTTTGCCAGGTAAGACGCCTTATGGTGACCCCATTGAAGGCATTTAGCACATAGAACCCCCAAAAATTTGACAATTGTGTGAATTTCCTCTTGGTCATATCCTACATTACCCAGTTCATTCTAACGTTGCATGGAAAGAGTTGGGGGCCAGGTCGAAGATGGTGGCGCATACTTGAAGGTCGGGGTCACGAAACATGGTGGGGTGACAAGATAAGGGATAGATGTAGAAAACGGAAAGAGCCCAAACCAATTTCATTTGCATTTATATCATTGGCCACATTTGAAGGAAATATGTCCTAGAGGCAATAATAAAGTTATTATTTATTTCCTTATTTCATGAAAAATGTTTATTATTCATGCTAGAATTGTATTAACCGGAAACTTAGTACATGTGTGAATACATAGACAAAACCTATTGTCCCTGGTATGCCTCTACTTGACTAGCTCGTTTATCAAAGATGGTTATGTTTACTAACCATAGACATGAGTTGTCATTTGATGAACATGATCACATCATTAGGAGAATGATGTGATGGACATGACCCATCCATTAGCTTAGCATTATGATCGTGACAGTTTCATTGCTACTGCTTTCTTCATGACTTATACATGTTCCTTAGACTATGAGATTATGCAACTCCTGAATACCGGAGGAACACTTTGTGTGCTACCAAACATCACAACGTAAATGGGTGATTATAAAGGTGCTCTACGGGTGTCTCCAAAAGGTGTTTATTGGGTTGGCATAAATCAAGATTAGGATTTGTCACTCCGTGTTTCGGAGAGGTATCTCTGGGCCCTCTCGGTTATGTTCATCACTATAAGCCTTGCAAGCATTGTAACTAATGAGTTAGTTGCAGGATGAAGTATTACAGAACGAGTAAAGAGACTTGCTAGTAATGATATTGAACTAGGTATGATGATACCAACGATCGAATCTCGGGCAAGTAACATACCGATGACAAAGGGAACAGCGTATGTTGTTATGCGGTTTGGCCGATAAAGATCTTCATAGAATATGTAGGAGCCAATATGAGCATCCAGGTTCCGCTATTGGTTATTGATCGGAGATGTGTCTCGGCCATGTCTACATAGTTCTCGAACCCGTAGGGTCCGCACGCTTAACGTTCGATGACGATATGTATTATTAGTTATGTGTTTTTGATGATTGAAGTTTGTTCGGAGTCCCGGATGAGATCACGGACGTGCCGAGGAGTCTCAAAATGGTCGAGACATAAATATTGATATATTATACGGCTATGTTCAAACACCGGAAGTGTTCTGGAGAAGTTTCGGATAAAACTGGAGTACCGGGGGTTACCGGAACCCCCTCCGGGAAGTTATTGGGCCTCATGGGCCTTAGTTGAGAAGAGAGAGGGCCGGCCAGGAGGTGGTGCATGCCCCCCTTGCCCCAATCCGAATTGGATAGGGGGATGGGGCGGCGCCCCCCTCCTTCCTTCTCTCCTCCTCCTCCTTCCCCCCTTCTCCAACTTGGAATAGGAAACGGGGGCGAATCCTACTAGATTTGGAGTCCTA
>NC_041389.1:601209217-601211453 GCF_002162155.2 Triticum dicoccoides | reverse complement strand
TCGCGCGCCTCCCCTCTTGGCCGGCCTCCTCCTCCCCCTCCTTTATATATGTGGCCAAGGGGCACGCCAAAGACACACAAGTTGATCTTTTAGCCGTGTGCGGTGCCCCCCTCCGCATTTACACACCTCGATCATACTATTGCCACTACTAGGAAAAGGGCTATAGATGGAATGGCCACTAATGGCGCACCAGACATGCGGTGCGCCACTACTATATAGCGCACCAGACACATGGTGCGCCACTAGTAACAAATTTTTTTCCAAACATACTAATGGCGCAGCAGGGCACAACACGCCATTACTACTTCTAACTAGTAATGGCGCACCAGCCGCATAGTGCGCCACTACTATATTTTTTTATTCTATTTTTTGGCAAAACTACTAATGGCACACCGGGGAATAGTGCGCCATTACTAGTTTAAACTAGTAATGGCGCACTGTGCCCCGGTGCGCCATTAGTATATATAATTTTTTTTTGCAAAACTACTAATGGCGCACCACCAGTAGGTGCGCCATTAGTAACCAGGGTTACTAATGGCGCATTTGTAGCTGGTGCGCCATTAGTAACCTGGGACCAGCTAGATATTTTGGACAGCCACACCTACCCACTCACTTTCCCCACTTCATTCTCTCCACCTCCTCCTCCAAGCTTGTCTCGGCTGCCTCCTCCTCCTCACCTCATTTGCTTCATAGATTTATCCAAATTAAGTGGTTAAATTACCTTTTTTTGATAGGTAAGTAAGGGGGAAGCTATCTTTATGTTGTTCTCCCTCCAACAACGTGCACATGCACTTTTTATGGCCTAGCTAGATCTATGTATGTTCGTGGTGTTGCATATGTTTGTGGTGTTGCATATATGTTTGTGTTTGCAGGTACCGGTATTTGAAATGCGATGGTTGCCAATATTTTTCTGGAATGTTGATTCATTTCCGTTTCGGCGAGAATTTTGGCACTATGCATTATTTTTTGTCCTATTTTTAGGGAAAGTCATGCCAAATTTGTTCTTGGTTCTAAAATATCATTTTGCTCTACCCCGCAGGCGACCATGGTCCGCACGATGACCGAAGGCATCGTGAATAGGTTTTTGAGCTCAGCGAAGGCCGAGATGCTTCAAAAGAACGAGACGGAGATAAGATGTCCGTGTCGAAGATGCAAGCTGAAGAGCCTTTTTGCGGACCCGGATTCCGGGCAGGTGCGGGACCACCTGCTCTTGCGTGGTTTCATGGATGGCTATCGGTGGCAAGGTGATGAAGATGACTACGAAGTCGTGCGTGGGGGGCGGGCAAGAAATGAGGAAGGGCAGCAAGACAACCACGGCGGCTCGGGCGGGTGAGAAGACGAAGAATCTCCAGGACATGATCACGACGGTGATGTTGTACACAGTCATCATGTAGAAGATGCAGGACATGATGATGAGGAAGATGCCGGAGCAGACGAAGGGCATGATCATGAAGATGAAGATGCCGGCGGAGCAGACGATGATGGACCATCGATGGGCTGGGTGCAGGACCCTCATATTGAAGAGCTACTTCTCAAGCAGTCGGATAACTCAAGAGCTGCCGCCCGAGAGAAAGCCAAGCTGGATCAACTGGAGATAGACGCGGTTACTCCATTGTATGAAGGATGCAGGCCCGAGGATACCTGCCTGAAAGTAACGCTCATGGCTCTGGAGATAAAGGTAAAACACAAAATGACCGACGCATGCTTCGACGAGAACATGACATTCTGGCGTGAATGTCTTCCCAAGGGGAACAAGTGCCCGACCAGTTTCGAGGAGGCAAAGAAAATCGTGTGTCCTCTAGATTTACTGCACGTGAAATACCATGTGTGCATGAACAATTGCATCATTTATCGGGACGAGCACGCGGAGTCTACCATATGTCCGGTGTGCGGCGTCACTCGATACAAGAACAGGAAGAAAGCTCCTCCAAAAGTGGTGTGGTACTTTCCGATCACTCCTCGTCTGCAGCGGTATTTCGCGGACCCTAAGGTAGCAAAGCTCCTGCGTTGGCACGTGGATAGGGAGGAGAAGAAGCCAGAAGATGACGCAAATGATCCGGACATAAATAAAAAAGACAAGATGCTGAGTCACCCTAGGGATGGGAGCCAGTGGCAAGCGTTGAACTTCGAACACCCAGAATTTGGGAAGGATCCAAGGAACATCGTGCTGGGTGCAAGCACCGATGGAGTCAATCCGTTTGGCAGCCAGAGAAGCACACATAGCACCTGGCCTGTG
>NC_041389.1:601206331-601209013 GCF_002162155.2 Triticum dicoccoides | reverse complement strand
AAGTACATTCACATGAGTATGCTAATTGAAGGGCTGAAACAACCAGGGAACGACATTAATCTGTATCTGGGGCTGCTGAAAGAGGAGCTAGACACGATGTGCAAAACACCAGCCAATACGTGGGACGCCGCACAGAAAGAATATTTCCCTATGAGAGTCGCACTTCTCACGACGGTGCACGACTATCTTGGTTATGGATATGTCGCGGGGCAGGTGGTCCACGGATTTTCTGGATGCGTTAGGTGCATGGATGACACAACGTATCGCCAGCTAGATAGAGATCTCGGGTCTTCGAAAACCGTGTTCATGGGACATCGAAGGTGGCTCCGCGATGATGACCCGTGGAGGAAACGCAAGGATCTGTTCGATGGTGAAACTGAACCCCGAAGACGCCCGCGTACGAGGCGCAGCGAGGAAATAGACGAGCTGTTGAAAAATTGGAAAGATTGCCCACTGTCGGGAAAGAAGCAAAAGGCGCCACAGTCGGGAAAGAAGCGAAAGGCGCCAGAGCCACTGCTGAAGGTATGGAAAATGAGGTCTGTTTTCTGGGACTTTCCATACTGGAAGATCCACCGTGTGCCTCACAGCCTTGATGTCATGCATATCACGAAGAATGTGTGCGAGAGTCTGCTTGGTACCATGCTCAACATGCCAGAGAGGACCAAAGATGGGGCGAAAGCAAGGGCAGACTTGAAATCAATGGGCATCAGGGAGGAGCTTCACGCTAATGATGATGATGATGAGGCGAAGCAGGACACGGAAAGTCGTCGCAAAGGCAAAAAGGCCAAGAAGACCGGAAATGACTACCCTCCCGCGTGCTTCACTCTAAGTCAGGAGAAGATCGATCAGTTGTTCACCTGCCTCGCAGGAGTAAAACTTCCTTATGGTTACGTGGGGAAGATAAGCAGATACCTAGACCCAGCGAAGCAGAAGTTCAGCAGGATGAAGTCTCACGACTGTCACGTGTTGATGACGCAGATACTTCCAGTTGCAATCCGTGGGATCATGGATGCGCACGTCCGTGAAACGCTATTTGGCCTATGCAACTTTTTCGACGTCATCTCTCGGAACTCGGTTGGCGTGAGGCAACTCAAAGGCTACAGGAAGAGATCGTGGTGATACTATGCGAGCTTGAGATGTACTTCCTGCCCGCATTCTTCGACGTTATGGTGCATCTGCTGGTCCATATCGTGGAGGATATCATCCAACTCGGGCCGACGTTCCTGCACAGCATGATGTCGTTCGAAAGAATGAATGGTGTCATCAAAGGATACGTTCGCAACATGTGATGTCCAGAGGGAAGCATAGCCAGGGGCTTTCTAACCGAAGAGTCTATGTCCTACTGCACGAATTATCTAGGCATCGAGAACCCCGTTGGTCTACCCGTCAACAGGCACCTCGGCGGGCTCACTGGATGGGGTCACCGTGAGGGTCGCCGCGAAATGCATGTCGACTTCGAGGGTCAACTCGACGACTTTGAAAGAGCAAACCTAGATGCGCTACAACACATAGACGTGGTCGATCCTTGGGTGGTAGAGCACAAAACCTTTTTTGAGAAGACGTACAATGATCGAGGCCAACAGAAGACGGACGGAGATATAATCAAAGAGCACAACTCATGTTTCACGCGTTGGTTCAAGCAGAAGCTTCTGTCGTACCATTTACATGAGGATTCTTCCGCGGAAGAACAACTCATATTCGCCTTCTCACAGGGCGCCGAGCACAACCTAATGACGTATGAGGCGTACGATATCAACGGCTACACATTCTACACCGAGGGAAAGGACATGAAAAGCGATGGTTATCAGAACTCCGGGGTAACGATGGAATCCTACACCGGTAACGACAAGGACGGATACTACGGAAGGATCGAGAAGATCTGGGAGCTGAGCTATGCTGGAGAGAAGGTCCCGCTGTTCCGTGTCAGATGGGCCAAGAACGTCATAAAAGAACACCAGTATTTCACCACCATGGTTTTACCCAAAGCCAAATCCAAGACCGCGGGCGCAAACGTCACCGTGAAAAATGAGCCATGGGTACTGGCTCCCCAAGTGGACCAATGCTTCTTCATTACCGACCCGCCAAAGCCCAGTCGTGTTGTCGTGAGGAGAGGAAAAAGGAAGATCATCGAAATGGATGGAGTTGCCAATGAGCAAGACTTCAACAAGTACGACGACCCGAAGATGGAACATGACGACGAAGATGAAGTATCAGCATACACCACAAGAAGAAGCAAGACCACCCTACCTAAAGGACGTTCGTTCAAGAGAAGAACTCCATTTACGAAAAATAAGGGCAAGAAGATTGTGAACAGATAGCTAGCTAAGATCGATTGTATTTAAATTGTAGCCTTCATTTCTCGATTATTGTATTTCATGGGCACTTTTTGAACTCATGAATGTTTTTAAATTTCATGAGCACTTTTTGAATTAATGAATAGTTTTTCAAATTTGATGATATTTTTTCATATTCAATATGAAAAAATATTGAATATTCATGAGGACACTCGATCTTGATTCCCCTCCATCTTGATCTCTATCCCCCTCCATCTCGATCGCTATCCCCCTCCATCTCGATCTCGATGCCCCCCGCACCCTCCCCCGCTCCACCGTCGTCGCCGACCCCCCGCACCCTCCCCCGCTCCACCGCCGCCGCCGACCCCCCGCACCCTTCCTGGCCCGT
>NC_041389.1:601205125-601205809 GCF_002162155.2 Triticum dicoccoides | reverse complement strand
GCCGCCGCCGACCCCCCGCACCCTCCCCGGCCCGCTCCACCGCCGTCGAGCACCCCCATTTGATGATATTTTTTCATATTCATAAAAAAAATTTACTGTTTTTATAAAAAAATTATTAATATTTTTTAAAAAAAATATTAAAAATAGCAACAAAAATAATTAAAAAAAACATACTAATGGCGCACCGCTCGGGTGGTGCGCCATTGCTATCTAAAAAAAAGATTTCTAATGGCGCACCGCCAGGGGGTGCGCCATTGTTATCTAAAAAAAGATTACTAATGACGCACCGCTCGGGGGGTGCGCCATTAGTAATCTTCCCCCTAGCTCTAACTCGCCGGACCCCTTCTCCCTCTCACCAGATCCACTTCCCCACATGTGCGCTGCCCCGACGACCCACGATGCGGCTGCCCCTACGTGCGCCGCCACCCCTGCGCCATCGCTGAAGCCTCCGCGACCTCGCCGTCGCCGACAGCCTCCCCGTGTCGGCCCCTGCCCTGCGCCGCCTCCCCGCGTCGGCCCCTGCCCTGCGCCAGCGCTGACCCCGACCCCAATCCCGACCCCTCCGGCGACCGGCCGCGCCCGCCCAGGTACCTCTCCTCCTTCCTCCTTCCTCCCTCTCCACCCTTCCTCCCCATTCCCTCCCTCCCTCCCCTTCCGCCGCGCCCTCCACCTCCCCTCCGCCCT
>NC_041389.1:601158037-601204774 GCF_002162155.2 Triticum dicoccoides | reverse complement strand
AAGCTCCCTGCCTCCCCACCGTCTGCCTCGCCGCCACCCGCCGCGCTCCCCCCTCCAAAGCCCATGCCTTCCACGCCGCCCCCCACCACCAGCCCTAATCGCTGCTGCCGGTCGCTTGCGTGTTCTGAGTTTATGGATTCTTTACCCCTCTCTTGGCGTTCCAGCATATACCTGGCTCAGTGTTCAAGGGTTGTTGTGAATCTTTTGTTTGCAAACAGTTTTTTACTCTTTTTGAGAAATTGAGATTGCTAACCACCCTATCCCACATGGTCAAAACATTGCATATGTAATGACACCATTCGTTTTGTCTGGATCCATTGGAGAATAGTGAGTCAGCAACTGCTCATTGATGATTCTATGCTATTCCCATGGGTGCAAGCACACTAACTAGGGTTCCAAAAGTAAAAGGAGCTCAGGGATAACATTAGCAAAAAGCTTACACGCAAAAAAGGGGAAATGATGGGAATTTTTCAGAACTTTCTATTTTTTTACTCTTAATCCTAACATATGTTGTACTCGAAGTTGATAGGGATAGTACGTTTAGAAGTATGTGTATGATTTCTACCAAAAAGAAAATCGTGAGTATTGATGTGAATTAAATGAGTACTGTACACATGATCCTTAATGCACTGAATATGACCCCCAACAAAAGGTTGCTTGCATGTGGACTCATAAAATTATTATACATAGCTCACCTCAAAATGGATTATGTATCATACCAATATTTGGCCCCATCATGTTTTACTTATCAACAGCAAATATTGTTCAATGTTTTCTGTATGAATTAGATTTTTTTTAGACACTCGTCTGAATTAGATGGTACTTCAATATATACCTGAATGATGTGGGTCTTTAACTCTAAAGAAGTTAAGCTACATTAACCTAGTGATCCACACAAACAATGAAAACAGAAACTAAGCCCAAGTAGTAATTTTCTGAGAAGGAACTTACTTCAGAATGAAGCTAGTGTGATGTGATGGTACTGTACCCATGTTTGTCGTCTTTTAGCTAGTGTGATGAGATTTTGGTACCTGTACATTCCTTCTACCAACTTAGGCAAATAATAATTTATTTGTTTTTGTGACAGTTGGTTGAGCACATCTTCTGGCCTCTTGTGAATACATCTGGGACAACGCTTCACATCAGTCAGGTATATACTGCTTCATCATTTGTACTGCTAGGTATAATCATTTGTACTGCTATCAGTACACTAGCAGTTCTAGTTCATTCTCGAAATAAATAAATAAAACAGAAACCGGTTCTTTCAATATGCTACTGTTTTCACCGAGAATCAACACCGTTAACTTATTCAGAAAGCAATTAAACTGACAGACGTCACAGACCTACCTATTACCAACTTGGTAAGCAAAACATTAAGTTTGCAAGCTTCCACTAGCATGCATGCTTCAAGCAAATCAATTTAGCTGTTGTGTTGTATAACATGGAAAGTGAAAAATCTTGATACGTTAACCCCAGGTGCATGATCATATACCTGATCTGCTATACTTTAAAGCATTACCTGGGTATTAAACCCAAATTGACTATACCTGGCTATTCTCACGTGTGTGTGTGTGTGTGTGCGCGCGTGCACATACTGGATTATAGCTCATGTACATGAGTCTACAAGGAAAAAACCATTAACCCTACGTAACCTGAACATTTATGGTATCTGTGTTGTTATGCCTTCCTCTGTACGTTTACATGCCTGTACATGGTTGTCTTTTATGTGTCTAGCTAGTTCTTCACTGTAATAGTGTAAAATCACTACATAACAGAACTCCATGATGAGGTCAAGTTTGTTTTGATTTTAACAATTAGTTTTTTCTCTCCAGACTGAGCTTTCGATTGAAGCTGCAAGTTTAGCTCAAAGAAGTGCCACTGTCATTACAATGCTTCACATCATTTGTACTGCTTCATCATCTGAGACATGTTTTTTATTTATTTCGAGAATGAACATTTTACTGCTAGTGTACTGATAGTGTAATCTAGCTATTGTACTGATATTTCTGTTTCATTGAACATTTTACTATCAATAAAAATGATGTACTGCTAGTGTACTGCTGCGTTCAGTTAATTCAAATTAGCTAAAACCTTTTACTATCAAATAGTGCTAATGTTTACTTCATGAAATAAACTACTCCATGTCAAATAAACCTTGCTAGGTGAATCTTGTTTGCATTAGGAGTAGTTGCTGGAAATTTACTGAATTTTGTTTCCAGTAGATGCACTGTATTTCACAGAAAGAGTACTCGAGTACATGGAGTTGATACACTGAATTTTACTGAATTTTGTTGATGCACTGAGATGGTCTCTGCATCACCACAAAAGTGCAGATACAAAGCCAGATTGCAGTAACTTAAATTGGAACTTTACTGTTTTGGAATTTCCAGTAGCTTAACATTATTGTTATGTGCTTTGCTAAACTATTGATGATTTTTTGTTGGGTGACCTATTAGATCTGGAATGGAAGCTCACATAAGTTGAGTTGATTTTTGTCCATATGAAAGCAGAGGACCATATGGTCTGTGGCCTTTCATCCATATGAAAGTAGAGGCACATTTGGTGCTAGTTTGCTGGGTTTTGTCTCCGACCTTCGTGTCGTGATGATTTTGCAGGTACCCCGAGAGGCCCTTGAGTTTGCCGGAATGTCGATTAACTTCCATTCTGGCAAATTCGGTACTCCATATGTCCTATTTTCAGCAAAGGTCATGCTGAAATTTTCCGTGAATTTTAGCATGACTTTGCTAAAAATCGGACATATGGGGTACTTGCTACTAATGCATGGGCTGGGGTATCTTAGTACTTAATTAAGTAGGATCAACTGCCCCTTTATTCTTGTTGCATTAAACCATAGGTGGTAATAGAGCCAAGTGATTAGGCCCAACTTAGAGTCAACAAACCCTAAATGATAAAACCTTGGCTTTTAGGGTGCCTTAGTGTCGATGAGAACCTAAATGATGTACGCTTAGGCTTTTAGGGTGCCTCGGTGTCGACAAACCCTAAATGATAAAAGCTTAGCTTTTAGGATGCCTCGGTGTCGACAAACCCTAAATGATGAGACCATGATCTTGTTCCTTGACAATAACCAACTTTTTGACCAAACTTTTTTCCTATTTAGAGAGAAACATGGCCCACAACAATGAGGCCTGCGGTTCGGGCGGCAAGCAATTCTGGGAGCTGTCCCAGGAGATGGAGGAAGAACCTCACCGCTATGAGGACGCCGCGGAAGACACCGATCCTGACTACACAACCCCTAGTGGCGTCGGGGATGACACCACTGATGGTGCTGCCGAGGATGCCACCACTGATGATGGCGGCGCACACACAGATGGCAGCCAACCGAAGAGGCAATGGAAGGACCGGCGCCCGAGCGTGCTCGGCACCATCAAGGAGGAATTTACTGAAGTGAACTCCGACGGGCATCCAACGGCACCCAAAGAATTAGTCAAGGGGTACTCGGTTCAGCTCGGGTGCATTCTCCGGAGCACCGTCTCGATCAACACCGAGAACCTAAGGCATAAGGACCGAGGGAATTTGCGCAGCCTCCTCTTCACGAAGCTGCATGAACGATACAAGTTCCCCGCTGACTTTGCAAACACACGCCTCTCAGGGAATAAAGTGAATAGTGCCGCCCTCACAAAGATGAGCACGACCCTGTCTACTTGGAGAAGCGCGGTGGAGGCAATGATTGAAAAAGGTGATAGTTATGATAAGATCAAGGCGAAATATCCTTTGATCAGCGAAGATGACTACAAGGAGTTCAAGATCAAGTGCGAGAGTAGCACAACCTCTGAATCAAGTCAGTGGGGGAAAGAAATGCGGGAGTTGAACTTAGGGGTCCACCAACTCGGTCCCGGCGGTTACAGAGTGGCAGAGCCTATATGGGACAAGGAGGACGCGGAGCGTGCCGAGCAAGGCCTACCGCCCCGCTTTGAGAAATACCATGACAAGCAGACCAGGAACTATGTCAGGGCCCGGTACAAGGAGGACCCAGTAACAAAGGAGCTTACCACAAATCCAAAGACCAGGGCGCTTGAGCTTGTTCTGGTAAGGAATACACCCCCGCGTAATTAGCTCCATATGGTTGCATTCTAATTAATCCCCAATATTTCTAAATGGTTCGCGTTCCTTCTGCAGGACACTGAAAGCAGTAGCGCGGGGTCGTCTCAGAGCTCCCCTTTCGACACCCCTTTAAATAGGGCGTTGAACGTAATGAAAAACAAGGATAAGCTCAGTAAGCCGTCGTCAGCTGGTCGTGTGGCCTGCAAAGGCTTGTCCACAAAATGGTCATCATACTATACCGCTGGTGGGCGAAAGGAGAAAAAGACCAGCTCGGAAAGCCAGTCGCGTGAGGTTGAAGCACTCAAGGCACAAGTGGCGCAGATTCCAGAGATTATCCAAGAGCAAGTGCAACAACAACTGGGAATGACGCTCACCGCCATGGTGCGTACGTTGATTCAGGGGCTGACGACGTGGATTGCGGGCGGCCAACAGGGGCCTCCCCTGGTTCCCAGCTTCACGGCCAGCAACTCGCACAACGCGCAGGCGGAGCCATTGGTTTCTCACGCGGCGCCATTGGTGTCTCCAGCGGAGGCGGTATTCGTGGCTCCGGCGCTGGCTCGGGCATTGGAGCTTAATGCACCCGAGTGTACGCCGGCCGGCACCTCGCCAGCAAGCGGCCCCTCTGTCAGTTGCACGCCCACCGTTGGCGGTGCCTCAACATTAGCCAAGCTCGACGGCATCACGGTAACTAAGCCTCTCGGCCGATGACTTCATCTCCTTGCCTTTGACTGGGCATCCCTGACGCCCTACATGTTTTTGCAGGGCACCGCCGACGTTCCTTGCACTCTCCTGCACTTCGTGGGCGGCGAGTTGGTCGATGTCGCCAAGGGCAGAATCGTTCAACCGGGCAACCCCGTGTTCCACGGTAATCCGATGCCACCCACAGTGTATAGGGTTGAACTGGTTCGGGTGCTGCCAGGCTGCGATGAGTTGTTACCTCCGATTCGACCCGCTGGGGCCGACGAAGAAGATGAGATGCCCCTCAGCGCCTGCTTAAAGTGGCCCCTGCTTTGGCCGAAGAGCCAGATTCGTTTGGGGGCGGGGGACACCACCCCACAGACAAGACCGCCAGTTGTGCCTGCGCCAAGCCATGGCAAGAACGCCGCAATGCTACCGGACATGCCGGACATCCCTATGGCACAGGATCCAGACATGCATATGGCACAGGATCCGGACGACGACGACAACGATGATGGTACATTTACCAACGTCGATAAGTACTTTGCCGAACATGGGTACGGTGACGAGTTCTGCGGGCCTCCTTCTCAAGAACCCAACCAAGACGACCGCGATCTAGCTGGTACGGCAGAGAAATCCAATTGCAATAGGCGTCGTCTGGCGTTCAGTTCTCAGGAGACGCCTCCAGCTCCCGCCTTCACCGAGCCTCAGATAGCTGAGGTGCGAAATATTATCAGCCCCAACACGCTCAAGAAGGCGGTCTATGAGCATAACTCGGTCCCATTACAGCAGATTAAGAAGAAGGGACGGAAACAAAAGACTAACAAGGGCGCCGGTGCGAGCCAGCCGGCACCGAGTACGATCCGTGCTCAGGATGGGCCACCTTCACCTAAGGATATCTCGAGGAGGGTGCATGTGGCGGGTAGGGTGATGCTACCGACAAATATGCTCAATGCTGCAACCGGTCCTATGCAGAGTCTGCATGATAGTGTTCTTTCTTTGGAGAAGCGGCGTCTCTCCCAGAATGATGTGGCATACCCGGTTTTTGTGGCCAAGGTGCTAGAGGGCAAGGGCTTTGTGGATGGCGCCATCGGGGGTACGATCATCCTGCGGTTTGATGACATCTTTGCTATGTTTAACCTTCATCCGCTGCACTACACCTTCGTTCGGCTGTTTTCGCTGAGTATGGAGATGCGGATCACTCGAGACAAGACCCCGGACATCGTGATAGTCGACCCCTTCTACATGTGTGCCAAGATCTTGGGCAGCGCTGGGGACCGGCAAGTCGCGAGTTCACACCTCGAAGGCGTCATTCTGGCAAACCAAGATAAGGATAACTTCCTCATGCCTTACTTTCCCGAGTAAGTCATCCCCTCACCGCCCCGTAACATATGATTTCTTAGATTTCAATCATTCTTTTTTTCTACCATTCTGTGTTCTGTGTAGTGACACACATTGCACACTCATCCTCTTAAGCCCGAAATATTCCACGACCACGTATTTCGACCCGGACCGTGACTCCAAGATAGACTACACAAATATCAAGAAAGTTCTTGATGATGATCTCCTCGGCTACACCACATCTGGAGGCACCTTTAAGAGGCCAATTCGTAGGTACGGCAGGCACGTGTTCACCCACAATACGACGTTCCCCTGCGCCAAGCAGCCGCCTGGCGGTCAGAAGGATGCCTACTACGCCCTCCATCACATGAGGGCGATCGTACGGGACCATAATCACCTTCTGCTACCAAATAATGTCAAAGATTGGGCCGCAAGCTTGGCGGCAATCCAGGACGCGGACCTCCGACAAGAATTCTTTCGCATCCAGTCGGAGTTTGCAGAAATCATCCATCAAGATGTCCTTCGTACCTCGGGGTAGTTCTACCTTAGAGATCAACCGTCCAACAGTGAGATAGGCACAACGCTACAAATGCAGGCTGACAATGCCCGCGACTTCATGACCATCACGAAAGACGGCGGCTTCATCCACGCTCCGGTCCCATGAGTCGAGTCAAAAGAAGTGATGCTATTTGTAGTTCTGAAACATCGATTAGCTCATGTTGTAATTAAACTTTAATGAACTTGTATGTCTCTTTGGTTTGGACAGTCGTTCAACTTAGATGTAATCGATGCTATTTATTAGTAGGACCATGAATCGTGCTATTAATGTCTTGCTTTTCTCTTCTGATCCTTTTGTTGCATACTTATATATTGCTTATGTATTGTCTGTTGTTTGTCTTGTGCATAGAGATGCCGTCATATATCGTGTACAAGGGTAAGATTCCCGGAGTCTACGACGACTGGGAGGAGTGTCGGAGATAGGTTCACCGTTTCAGCGGTAACAGTTACAAAGGGTACACCACTAGGGCAGAGGCGGAATCTAGATACGCCCGCTATCTAGCGGGAGAGAGGAGGGAGCGTTGGAGGAACCGGATGAAGACCAGTTTCATCGCGATGATGCTCATCGTGATGACCGCAGCTCTCTTCTATGTGATGGTAGTTTAGATGATCGATATTGACTTGTAATGTGAAGACAAACTCGCTACTCGCGGTCTCCGAGACTTGTAATGTTCTATCTTTGTTCGGTCTTTTGAATTCGGAGACTAATATGATGAGTTGTATTCGGAGACTAACCTTCTATTGTATTCGATGAATCTGCTATTGCTGTGTGGTGCTGTCTATATTCTGTCCAATAATATATTTTGTAACCTATGCAAAAATCAGAAAAAAAAACAAAAAAAACTAATATTAATACTAATGGCGCATCACCCCACAGTGTGCCATTAGTATGCCAAAGGATACTAATGGCGCATCACCCCACAGTGCGCCATTAGTATGCCAAAGCACATGGGTAAATATGGCCCCCTGGGAGGCATACTAATGGTGCATGCTGCTCTATACTAATGGAGCATAGCGTGGTGCGCCATTAGTATACCAGATACTAATGGCGCACCAGTGGTGTGCCATTAGTATATAATACTAGTGGCGTGGTACTAGTGGCGCACCAGTAGTGCGCCATTAGTAGGCAAAACTGGTGCGACACTAGTAGGCCTTTTCCTAGTAGTGTGCGGAGCTTAGGCGAAGCCCTCCACCGGTATCATCATCATCACCGTCTCCACGCTGTCATGCTGACAGAACTCACCCTCGGCCTCAACTGGATCAAGAGTACGAGGGACATCATCGAGCTGAAGGTGTGCTGAACACGGAGGTGTCGTACGTTTGGTACTTGATCGATTGGATCGTGAAGAAGTTTGACTACATCAACCGCGTTACTAAACACTTCCGCTTTCGGTCTACGAGGGTACGTGGACACACTCTCCCCTCTCGTTGCTATGCATATCCTAGATAGATCTTGCGTGATCGTAGGAATTTTTTTGAAATTACTGCGTTCCCCAACAGTGGCATCCGAGCCAGGTCTATGCATAGATATTATATGCACGAGTAGAACACAAGTGAGTTGTGGGCAATAATAGTCATACTGCTTACCACCAACGTCTTACTTTGATTCGGCGGTATTGTTGGATGAAGCGGCCCGGACCGACATTACATGACCACGTTCATGCGACTGGTTCTACCGACGTGCTTTTGCACAAAGGTGGCTGGCGGGTGTCTATTTCTCCAACTTTAGTTGAATCGAGTTTGACTATGGTCGGTCCTTGTTGAAGGTTAAAACAACACACTTGATGAAAAATCGTTGTGGTTTTGATGCGTAGGTAAGAACGGTTCTTGTTAAAAACCCATAGCAGCCACGTAAAACTTGCAACAACAAAGTAGAGGACGTCTAACTTGTTTTTGCGGGGCTTGCTGTGATGTGATATGGTCAAGGCATGATGTGATATAAATTGTTGTATGAGATGATCATGTTTTGTAACAAAGTTATCAGCAACTGGCAGGAGCCATATGGTTGTCGCTTTATTCTATGCAATACAATCGCCATGTAATTGTTTTACTTTATCAATAAGCGGTAGCGATAGTAGTAGTAACAATAGTTGGCGAGACGACAACAATGCTATGATGGTGATCAAGGTGTCGCGTCGGTGATGATGGAGATCATGACGATGCTTCGGTGATGGAGATCATGAGCACAAGATGATGATGGCCATATCATGTCACATATTTTGATTGCATGTGATGTTTATATTTTATGCATCTTACTTTGCTTAGTACGGCGGTAGCATTATAAGATGATCCCTTACTAAATTTCAAGGTACAAGTGTTCTCCCTGAGTATGCACTGTTGCTACAGTTCGCCATGCTGAGACACCACGTGATGATCGGGTGTGATAAGCTCTACGTTCACATACAACGGGTGCAAGCCAGTTTTGCACACGCAGAATACTCGGGTTAAACTTGACGATCCTAGCATATGCATATATGGCCTCGAAACACTGAGACCGAAAGGTTGAGCGTGAATCATATAGTAGATATTATCAACATAGATGTTCACCATTGAAAAGTACTCCATTTCACGTGATGATCGGACATGGTTTAGTTGATTTGGATTGCGTGATCATTTAGATGACTAGAGGGATGTCTATCTAAGTGGGAGTTCTTAAGTAATATGATCAATTGAACTTTAATTTATCATGAACTTAGTCTTGATAGTTATTTTGCATGTCTATGTTACTGTAGATCAATGGCACATGCTACCGTTCCTTTGAATTTTAATGCGTTCCTAGAGAAAGCTAAGTTGAAAGATGATGGCAGCAACTACACGGACTGGGTCAGTAACTTGAGGATTATCCTCATTGCTGCACAGAAGAATTACGTCCTGGAAGCACCGCTGGGTGCCAGGCCTGCTGCAGATGCTACTAATGACGTTAAGAATGTTTGGCAGAGCAAAGTTGATGACTACTCGATAGTTCAGTGTGACATGCTATACGGCTTAGAATCGGGAATTCAAAGACGTTTTGAACATCATGGAGCATATGAGATGTTCCAAGAGTTGAAGTTAATATTTCAAGCAAATGCCCGAGTTGAGAGATATGAAGTCTCCAACAAGTTCTATAGCTACAAAATGGAGGAGAATAGTTCTGTCAGTGAACACATACTCAAAATGTCTGGGTACCATAACCACTTGACTCAGCTGGGAGTTAATCTTCCTGATGATAGTGTCATTAACAGAGTTCTTCAATCACTGCTACCAAGCTATAAAGCCTTCATGATGAACTATAATATGCAAGGGATGAACAAGAATATTCCCAAGCTCTTCGCGATGCTAAAGGCTGCGGAGGTAGAAATCACAAAGGAGCATCAAGTGTTGATGGTCAACAAGACCACTAGTTTCAAGAAAAAAGGCAAAGGGAAGAAGGGGAACTTCAAGAAGAACGGCAAGAAAGTTGCTGCTCAAGAGAAGAAACCCAAGCCTGGACCTAGTCCTGAAACTAAGTGCTTCTACTGCAAAGGGACTAGTCACTGGAAGCGGAACTGCCCCAAGTATTTGGCGGATAAGAAGGATGGCAAAGTGAAAGGTATATTTGATGTACATGTTATTGATGTGTACCTTACTAATGCTCGTAGTAGCGCCTGGATATTTGATACTGGTTCTGTTGCTCATATTTGCAACTCGAAACAGGGGCTACAGATTAAATGAAGATTGGCTAAGGATGAGGTCAGGATGCGCGTAGGAAATGGTTCCAAGGTCGATGTGATCGCCGTCGGCACGCTACCTGTCAGGGATATACCCCGCGGTGTAACCCGGCCGGAAGTATAACCCGGCCGGACTTCGTGACTCACTAATGACCCGCCCTGACTGGACGACACACTAAGTGACTGTCCGATCCTGGCGACTTATGGGTGACCTGGCAAGCGGATCAGAGGAGCGACAAGACCCGGGGGCCCAGGAGGCTCAAGGCCTAGAAGGCCGGCTTACGTTATGGTAGGCTGGCTTAAGAGGAAAGGTGTGAGGAATATCTCCCTCACAAGGAATCAAGATCCAGACTTGTATCTGGATTGTAGTAGAAGATAGGCTAGTCCTAATCCTATTTGGACTCCACATGTAACCCACCCCTCTAACTTATATAAGGAGGGGTAGGGCTCCCCAAAGAGGGGGAAACGAGGAGAATCTCTAGGGCTAGACACAAAGAGCCGGCTTACCGGCGACTCTCTCATGAGCATGATGAGACCTAGCCACAAACAGCATGTAGGGCTATTACCGGATGATGTTTCCCGGGGCCCGAAGCTGTCTAAATCTTTGTCTTGCGTGTTGCGTCTCTCGATTCTGATCAACCCCTTCAAGCTACCCGCGTAGATGCGTTGGCCTCACGACTAAGTCCTGACACTAAGGACATTTGCCGTGACAATTCCACGACAGTTGGCACCCACCATGAGGCTGGCGCACGGTGATGTTGAGTTCTTGAAGGGATCACTTCAAGGGATCGATAAGCTTGCGATTAGCTGGATGAGGAAAGAGCCTATACAAAGGATTTACATCGTATACAAGACGAGCGGCCAGAATAACAGAGACCAGATTGAGATAAAAGATAATTACGGTTTGACGTTCTGTGCGCCGCCGGCAACACGACACGATCCGTCGAAACCAACAGGAAATTCATCCGCGTACGAACGTGCAATGGAGGGCACGCGATCGGCTTTTTTCAGCGATTGTTGTTTGTAGTATCTGACCATCCATCAAAGCCAAGATCCATCAATCGAGGGTATCAAGTGGTCCACTAGATCCAAAAAAAAAGGGCCCAGTCCCGGAATTGGATACGGCCATGACTCAGGAACGGATACGGCCACTTCCGTGGATTCGTTCGTTAGTCGCCGCCGTGCTACGAATTGGCCTCTCAAGCCGCCTCGTCTCTACATCGCCGACCGTTTCCGCCTCCGAGTCGCCACCTGACGCCATCTCCGAGTCACCCCGAGCACCTTGTTCTTCATCGAGCTGCTGCTGTGGTCCGCGTCCACGCCCGCCGTTGTGCACCCTCGCCTCAGTGCTCGACCGCGCGCCCGTGCCGCTCCCGTGGTCGCGCCAACCTGCCGATTCTCCTTTGCCTGCAAGCCGGTCGGCCCGCCCTTTGCTTCGCGCCGCTGCTGCATCACATGCGCCCTGTTCCGGTTTGCACCACTGCGCATCCCATCCGTGCGCTTCATGCCAAAGCTGTCAGTCTGCCGTTGTGACTCGACGACTCTTATAAACCAACGTCGCCGTTGACTCGCCTTGTACCACGACGAGGACACCGGCTTACTTCCGGCGTTGTTCCTCCGCCCGCACCAGGCTGCAACAATCTCGTTTCCACCTCCACGGCTCTGCTTCACGGGCCTCGTGTCACTGGATGCCACCTCCGTCTCGTCCCTTGGGAGCGTCCAGGTTCCTGATGCTAATTGGTTGAGCGGACTTTGGAGTCGTGCCCCGTGATGATGAGAAGTGTTATCTCCCGATCGGATTCTATGACGTGGTGACCTTAGAGGATTACCAACTTCCCGTCCAGTTGTCTAAAGATAAGAACAAAGAGAACCAAGGAGATGCTTGATCCATGCCCTGGGGTCTCTACGATTACACCCAACAAGGTGATGTTGCTCCGTGATAGCGTACTGACAAGAATTTTTTGCCACCTCAGTGAAACTCGGATTTTTAAGTCACCTCGCGGTCATCACGGTCTTCCCCGTTGCAACGAGTCGCCGTGGCCGGCGTGCCTCTGGGTCACTCCGCCACCGCGAGCCGCCGTCTGCCTTTGCGCATAGCCATGGCCGGCTTCCCCTGCAGCGGCAACCACAGCAGTGCCGAACCGCCGCCCATTTTAACTATAGCAGGTCCTGCAATGGCCGCGTCGTACACGAGGCTGCAAATATCCCAGGGCTGCAGTGGTTATAGCAGATCAAGTACGAGCACAAGCTCATGCGGTCACGCCGGTTTCTAGCAGCCACAAGTCCAAAGCAAGCCTCTTTAAGTATAATTCTTTGGCACAAAATTCAAGGTTTTATGGACTCTGGAACCAACAACATGAAAGAAAAATCAATCAAGAAAACAGTTGGTACGTGCAGAAAAAAGAGCATGGTACTGCTCGCTGGTTGCGCAACCAGTCAAAATTTCAGCAAAGGTGGTGCCATGTTGTGCCTATGAAGTGTACGTCCGCACCATCACGCACCGGTGTCTGCGCCCGCTTACTGATGGAACAGGTGTGTGCAAGTCGCCGCCCGTGCAGCTTAATTTACATCAACCCGCCGGAACTATATTGAGTCACTGGTCTACGTGAGCCACCTCTGTCGCGATAAACGGATCATCCGTCGTCCAAAAAAATCAAGTGATATCCATCCAAGTTTGTTTTATTAACACATGTTGTTTTTTGTCAAAGAACAAGTTTATCTTTGCCTTGGTCTGCAATATTGTTTATGCAGGGCAATTATTTATGACAAAAAATGATATTATACCGCGGAGATGGAGGCGCGCCAACATCTTTGGCATAGGTGGTCGTCGTTGCTCAACGGACTCCCGCACCGGCTTACAACGCCGTGGCCGTCTCTTGCGACCACGCCGGCTTACAACGAGGAGGACAACTTGCCCGTCCGCACCGGCTTACAATGCCACGGCCGGTTTATCTGTCTGTGCCGCCTCAGATGTTGCGGTCGTCTTTACCGTCCGTTTCTCGTGGCCTGGTCTACATCAACACATCGGGCCGCACCTATTTGCATGAGTTGTTTATTGAGTATGAGCAAGTCACTACTTGGTAAGCCCGGTTTTCTTCCAATAAATTGGAGGTAAATTATCATGTATTATCAGCCGCCGTCTGCACTGGATGACTCAATGAGCAGATGCACAAGTCGCCGTCACTACGGTTTGGCTAACTTCAAACAGCCAGTTGGAAGGAACCATTGGCCGAGTTGCTGACACGGTTCATACGGGATCATTTATAACCCGCCACAGTCACCTCAACCTTCTGTGGATCCACAGCACGTTATCAACGCCAATGATATACACCTTCTGCTATGGTCAAATATGGAGAATCTCAAGCCAACTCTTCGAGTCATCTTGAGACTCGGGGGCTACAATGGTATGGCTCGGCAAAATTTCCGGTTTCAATGGATTCAAGAACTCCGGGTCATTGGAGGGAAGGTAACCCGGTTCCAGAGGCTATCGCTATATTGGTGAAAAATTTAAAGGCCGTTAGAAAATTTCCGGCTAAAAAAGAAGGACTCTGGTTTAAAATCCGATTCAAGAGACATCTCTCTCCCACAAGCATTGACACTCTTAATATCTGGTTTAAAAACCGGTTCAAGGGAAATTTATTTACCGCAAGGCTTTGAAGCTCTCAAATCCGGATCAAATCCGACTCAAGGTAAATTTATCTCTCTCAAAGTTTTGAAGCTTTCAAATCCGGTTTAAACTTCCGGTTCAAAAAGAATTAATCTCTCGCAAGTTCGAGTTCTCAGAAAGATTAAAGGGTGCCAAAAAGAACTTGCTGTCATGATGCGCGGTTCAAACATAGGTATCATGCCTTACGGCTTATCTTATTATGGTCACTTGGGGCTTCCTGCTCATCGGGCATAGCTATCAGTACCCTCTTGATCGGCGCAATGCCAAAATTTATATGGTCACTTGGGGGCTTCCTGTTCAAACATAGGTCGTATTCGAACCAAAGAGAACATAGCTGTCGATACCCTTTTTGATTAGCAAACTATTGAACCTACTTGGGGGCTTCTTGATCATATCCGAATCATAGCTCAACCCCTTTGGGAATCGACGTGGATCGTATTCGAATCAGCGTCGCTAAACAACTCTTAAGGTCATTTGGGGGCTTCCTGTTCAAACATAGGTCATATTTGAACCAAAGAGAACATAGCTGTCGATACCCTCTTGATCGGCATCGCCAAAGCCACTGGGGGCTATATGATCGTATTCGAATCTTAGCTTAACCCCTTTGGAACGGTTTACTGATCGTATTCGAATAGAAGCCTCAAAATTTTTTCTGTTTCTTGTACAGTTTTTTGCAATCGCAGTTATTTGACTTTGTCTTGAGACTTTTTTTATCATATTTGAAAGCATCTAGGGAGTGGCTTCGATTCCACCGGCTTAACCTTGATCAATAAAGTTGTCAGCACATAACAAATATCATATGTGCCGGCTCTTACAGAGTTGAGTTATTAACTTTACTGTCCGGGTCACATAAACCGGCGGTATCATTCAAAGGATTATAGGGATCTTGTGATCTACTTGTGTGCAGGATAAGACTACATTTGGGTGGTTACCTGCCCTGGCTTTTGATGTTAAGTCACCAGGGCGTATGTTGTTTAAACTCTGTGCAGGATTTGCAGAACTATGACTTATATAAATGCTTCAGTCCAAGCTCATCACTGAAATTGGTGTCTCAAAAGGGTTATCAATTATTGATTTTCTCAAGGGCTATAGACCACCGGGTTACAAAAATTCTGGCTTACAATGAATGCGCATTAAGTCATCATCGGCCAAGAGCCGCCAGGTATTTAAACTCCGGATTTACTTGTCAACCGATGAGGTATTCAAATCTTTAATAGCCAAAACTAGCTGGATGTTCATGATGATATTGAATGATTGAGGTTTTCATACCGGATTATATTATTCAAATCTTGAATAGCCAACATGGCTGGATTTCTATTGTGATTATTAATAACCAGTGTTATGATTGAGGTTTTCAAAGTCGCTTTAGCGCAACGGCCATTATTTTTATCAATGGGCATGATTTATTTTACAATGGAGGAAATAGTCCCGAGTCGCTGCAGGCTTACGACCCAGCACTTGGGGGCTATATTATTCAAATCGATATTACATCAAATATACAAGTCTCATGTCGCTGCAAGCATGCACCATGACACTTGGGGGTTAATGCAAAGTCATTTTTATTAGTCTTATTGAAGACCCGACTCATCACATTATAATGAGCCGGCCCTTGGGGGCTACCAATTGCTCCTGTCAACAATTCAAGGTACACAAATTTTCATCTATTATTGAAGGATCCACTGCTCAGTTGGTAAAGCACAAAGCTCTCAACCTTGTGGACGTGGGTTCACGCCCCATGATGGGGGTTACATTATATGATGTTCTTTGCAAGGAAGTATATATAAAGTACCAGCTCAATATTATCTTATTGAGCCAGCCCTTGGGGGCTACACGTTGCTGTTCAAATCTACATGATCATATTTATAAAGTCTCTGCTCATTATTGCATAATGACCCGGCCCTTGGAGGCTACACTGGTTGAAATTTTACGAGCATAAGGCAATTACAAGTCCCAGGTTGCTGCAAGCATGAAAACCCGGCACTTGGGGGCTACATATGTGGAATATTCAGTTTTATGACTAATGATTGAGATGAATAACCCAGATTTCTTCAAGGTTGCAACACTTATATTGAAGCAAGTCTTAAGTTATCACTATGTTCTCCTCTTAAGACTTGGGGGCTACAGGTATTATGCATATAAAGAGGGAACATCTTCAAAATTCTTAGCTTTGAGTAAATCAGGAAGATCAATTACATGACCCGGTGTCAACAACAATTATGACTCGACATCATCAGTCTTTTATAACCCGGAGATTTTGGAAATTATAACTCGGCAAGATCTACATCTTTAAGCCGACTGAAAATCAGATGAGTATTTCAAGACCTATATTTTTTAAGCCGGCGCTTTGGAAGCCGACTCAGATGGATTATTTGTTTACAATGTTTCTTATACAAGCAAATTGATTGTAAAGATGGTTTATTGACCCGGATTTTCTAGAAGAAGGAAATGACAAGGACTTAAGGATGTTCAGGTGCCGGTTTACAAGAATTCTTAACCCGGAGCACAACCTGTCAAATTTGTTCTTGTGTTTATTTTGCAGCATAAGTTTACCGTGGATAAATCCAAGATAAACTTGGGTGCTAATGTCGGGGATATACCCCGCGGTGTAACCCGGCCGGAAGTATAACCCGGCCGGACTTGGCGACTCACTAATGACCCGCCCTGACTGGACGACACACTAAGTCCTGACACTAAGGACATCTGCCGTGACAATTCCACGACACTACCTCTACATCTACCATCGGGATTAGTTTTAGACCTTAATAATTGTTATTTGGTGCCGGCATTGAGCATGAACATTATATCTGGATCTTGTTTGATGTGAGACGGTTATTCATTTAAATCAGAGAATAATGGTTGTTCTATTTATATGAGTAATATCTTTTATGGTCATGCACCCTTGCTGAGTGGTCTATTTTTGTTGAATCTCGATAGTGATGATACACATATTCATAATATTGAAGCCAAAAGATGCAAAGTTGATAATGATAGTGCAACTTATTTGTGGCACTGCCATTTGGGTCATATCGGTGTAAAGCGCATGAAGAAACTCCATGCCGATGGACTTTTGGAATCACTTGATTATGAATCACTTGGTGCTTGTGAACCGTGCTTCATGGGCAAGATGACTAAAACTCCGTTCTCCGGAACAATGGAACGAGCTACTGACTTATTGGAAATAATACATACCGATGTATGCGGTCCAATGAGTGTTGAGGCTCGTGGAGGGTATCGTTATTTTCTTACCTTCACAGATAATTTGAGCAGATATGGTTATATCAACTTAATGAAGCATAAGTCTGAAACATTTGAAAAGTTCAAAGAATTTCAGAGTGAAGTGGAAAATCATTGTAAGAAGAAAATAAAGTTTCTACGATCTCATCATGGAGGAGAATATTTGAGTTACGAATTTGATCTTCATTTGAAACAACATGGGATAGTTTCACAATTAACGCCACCTGGAACACCACAGCGAAATGGTGTGTCTGAACGTCGTAACCGTACTTTATTAGATATGGTGCGATCTATGATATCTCTTACTGATTTACCGCTATCATTTTGGGGTTATGCTTTAGAAACGGCTGCATTCACTTTAAATAGGGCACCATCAAAATTCGTTGAGACGACGCCTTATGAACTGTGGTTTGACAAGAAACCAAAGTTGTTTTTTCTTAAAGTTTGGGGCTGTGATGCTTATGTGAAAAAGCTTCAACCTAATAAGCTCGAACCCAAGTCGGAGAAGTGTGTCTTCATAGGATATCCAAAGGAGACTGTTGGGTACACCTTCTATCACAGATCCGAAGGCAAAATATTTGTTGCTAAGAATGGATCCTTTCTAGAGAAGGAGATTCTCTCGAAAGAAGTGAGTGGGAGGAAAGTAGAACTTGATGAGGTAATTGTACCTTCTCCTTTATTGAAAAGTAGTTCATCACAGACATCACTTCCAGTTATTCCTACACCAATTAGTGAGGAAGATAATGATAATGATCATGAAACTTTAGATCAAGTTACTACTGAACCTCGTAGGTCTTCCAAAGTAAGATCCGCACTAGAGTGGTACGATAATCCTATTCTAGAAGTCATGTTGCTAGACCATGGTGAACCTACGAACTATGAGGAAGCGATGATGAGCCCAGATTCCGTGAAATGGCTTGAGGCCATGAAATCTGAGATGGGATCCATGTATGAGAACAAAGTGTGGACTTTGGTGGACTTGCCCGATGATCGGCAAGCCATAGAAAATAAATGGATCTTCAAGAAGAAGACCGATGCTGACGGTAATGTTACTGTCTACAAAGCTCGACTTGTTGCGAAAGGTTTTCGACAAGTTCAAGGAGTTGACTACGATGAGACTTTCTCACTCGTAGCGATGTTTAAGTTTGTCCGAATCATGTTAGCGATTGCCACATTTTATGTTTATGAAATTTGGCAGATTGATGTCAAAACTGCATTCCTGAATGTATTTCTAGAAGAAGAGTTGTATATGATGCAACCAGAAGGTTTTTTCGATCCAAAGGGTGCTAACAAAGTGTGCAAGCTCCAGCGATCCATTTATGGACTGGTGCAAGCCTCTTGGAGTTGGAATAAACACTTCGATAGTGTGATCAAAGCATATGGTTTTATACAGACTTTTGGAGAAGCCTGTATTTACAAGAAAGTGAGTGGGAGCTCTGTAGCATTTCTAATATTATATGTGGATGACATATTGTTGACTGGAAATGATATAGAATTTCTGGATAGCATAAAGGGATACTTGAATAAGAGTTTTTCCATGAAAGACCTCGGTGAAGCTGCTTACATATTGGGCATTAAGATCTATATAGATAGATCGAAACGCCTAATTGGACTTTCACAAAGCACATACCTTGATAAAGTTTTGAAGAAGTTCAAAATGGATCAGTCAAAGAAAGGGTTCTTGCCTGTATTACAAGGTGTGAAGTTGAGTCAGACTCAAAGCCTGACCATTGCAGAAGATAGAGAGAAAATGAAAGTCGTTCCCTATGATTCAGCCATAGGTTCTATCATGTATGCAATGATGTGTACCAGACCTGATGTGTGCCTTGCTATAAGCATGGCAGGGAGGTACCAAAGTAATCCCGGAGTGGAGCACTGGACAGCGGTCAAAGATGGTGGTGCATACTTGAAGGTCGGGGTCACGAAACATGGTGGGGTGACAAGATAAGGGATAGACATAGAAAAACGGAAAGAGCCCAAACCAATTTCATTTGCATTAATATCATTGGCCACATTTGAAGGAAATATGTCCTAGAGGCAATAATAAAGTTATTACTTATTTCCTTATTTCATGATAAATGTTTATTATTCGTGCTAGAATTGTATTAGTCGGAAACTTAGTACATGTGTGAATACATAGACAAAACCTATTGTCCCTGGTATGCTTCTACTTGACTAGCTCGTTTATCAAAGATGGTTATGTTTCCTAACCATAGACATGAGTTGTCATTTGATGAACAGGATCACATCATTAGGAGAATGATGTGATGGACATGACCCATCCATTAGCTTAGCATTATGATTGTGACAGTTTCATTGCTACTGCTTTCTTCATGACTTATACATGTTCCTTAGACTATGAGATTATGAAACTCCCGAATACCGAAGGAACACTTTGTGTGCTACCAAACATCACAACGTAAATGGGTGATTATAGAGGTGCTCTACAGGTGTCTCCGAAAGGTGTTTATTGGGTTGGCATAAATCAAGATTAGGATTTGTCACTCCGTGTTTCGGAGAGGTATCTCTGGGCCCTCTCGGTTATGTTCATCACTATAAGCCTTGCAAGCATTGTAACTAATGAGTTAGTTGCTGGATGAAGTATTACGAACGAGTAAAGAGACTTGTCGGTAAAGAGATTGAACTAGGTATGATGATACCGACAATTGAATCTTGGGCAAGTAACATACCGATGACAAAGGGAACAATGTATGTTGTTATGCGGTTTGACCGATAAAGATCTTCGTAGAATATGTAGGAGCCAATATGAGCATCCAGGTTCCGCTATTGGTTATTGACCGGAGATGTGTCTCGGTCATGTCTACATAGTTCTCGAACCCGTAGGGTCCACATGCTTAACGTTCGATGACGATATGTATTATGAGTTATATGAGCGAAGTTTGTTCGAAGTCCCGGATGATATTGCGGACGTGACGAGGAGTCTTAAAATGGTTGAGACATAAAGATTGATATTTTGGACGACTATGTTCGTACACCGGAAGTGTTCTGGAGAAGTTTCGGATAAAACCAGAGTACCGGGGGTTACCGGAACCCCCTCCGAGAAGTTATTGGGCCTCATGGGCCTTAGTGGAGAAGAGAGAGGGCTGACCAGGAGGTGGCGCATGCCCCCCTTGTCCCAATCCGAATTGGGCAAGGGGAGGGGCGGCGCCCCCCTCCTTCCTTCTCTCCTCCTCCTCCTTCCCCGCTTCTCCAACTTGGAATAGGAAAGGGGGGCCGAATTGTACTAGGTTTGGAGTCCTAGAAGGACTCCCCCCATGGCGTGCCTCCCCTCTTGGCCGGCCTCCTCCTCCCCCTCATTTATATACGTGGCTGAGGGGCACCCCAAAGACACACAAGTTGATCTTTTAGTCGCGTGCGATGCCCCCCTCCACAGTTACACAACTCGACCATACCGCTACGGAGCCTTGGCGAAGCCCTGCACCGGTAGCATCATCATCACCATTGCCATGTCGTCGTGCTGACGGGACTCACCCTCGGCCTCAACTGGATCAAGAGTACGAGGGACGTCATCGAGCTAAACATGTGCTGAACGCGGAGGTGTCGTACGTTCGGTACTTGATCGGTTGGATAGCGAAGAAGTTCGACTACATCAACCGCATTACTAAACGCTGCTTTCGGTCTAGAGGGTGAGTGGACACACTCTCTCCTCTCGTTGCTATGCATCTCCTAGATAGATCTTGCGTGATCGTAGGATTTTTTTTTGAAATTACTGTGTTCCCCAACAACATTTGTCATAGCAGACTGGGCATTTAAAGAGCCAATAAACATACCAGGGCGAGAATCCGACACTGTTAAGGTGGATAATTGCTCCTTGTCTAAAATTTGAATTATCGACGATGAAGCTTTGCTAGCATGAGCATCAAAGAAATCCATGGCCTCAATTTGTGTAATTGAAATTTGCTCAATTCTTTCATAGAAGACGAATCCTTCAAACTGTTAGGCTTCAGGAAATCCAAGTTACTCTTGATAGCCACAGGAGAATGAGCCATAATATCATGTAATTCCTTATCAGCATGCCAATCTGATTCATATTTAAGGAGTTTGAAGAAATGGCCGTGAAAAAGATGAAAGTGGCAGATGAAATCCGACGAAACCCGATCCTTGTGGCTATGTATGAAATGCCCAACCTTGTTATTAGAAACCGAGAATCTGATAGACCTATTATTTAGTTGAAGGACTCGAAAACCTTGAGGATGTCCACCAAGACAACGTTGTAACGCAAGAGCAATTGATTCTTCAGTAAGGTTGAAAGCAGCCCAAGAGAAGGAGGCAACCAGGAAGAACTCCTTGGTGTCCCTCGAGGGGGAGAAGTGCTCCGTTGATCCATACCTTCGTTGTACCTGGTTGGCAAATGTAATGCCAGGGTTGAAATCCCAATGTATGAGTCCCTCCATGGCTAGAAATCCTTCCAATCTTCATGGTTGGTGGAGGAGGTGGGAGGAGAGGAGAGGTGGAAGGAAAGGGGGAGCCATCACCAACCGGTTGGAAGACGTATTAGTGACTATAGGGATAACTTTCTTTAGCCATGATAGGATAGGTGGGGGAAGGAGGCAGCCAGACGGTTGGTGTAGTTGGCGGGCTTGTTAGAGGTGCCCATTCATTGTCTCCCCAAGAAAGGAGGCATTAATGTCATTCCTAATGATAGAAATGAACTTATCCCACAAAGAATTGTAACTAGTTATAGGATGGTGATTGATTTAAGGAAATTAAATAAAGCTACTATAAAAGATCATTACCCCTTGCCTTTTATTGATCAAATACTAGAAAGATTGTCTAAGCATACACACTTTTGTTTCCTTGATGGATATTCTGGTTTTTCACAAATACCTGTATCAAAAGAAGATCAAGAGAAAACTACTTTTACTTGCCCTTTTGGGACTTATGCTTATAGACATATGCCTTTTGGTTTATGTAATGCACCCGCTACTTTTCAAAGATGTATGACTGCTATATTCTCTGATTTTTGTGAAAAGATTGTTGAGGTATTCATGTATGATTTCTCTGTTTACGAAACTTCTTTTGACAATTGCTTAAACAATCTTAACCGGGTTTTGGAGAGATGGGAATAAACCAATCTTGTCTTGGACTGGGAGAAGTGTCACTTCATGGTGAAAGGTATAATACTTGGGCATAAAATTTCTGAACGAGGTATGAAGTAGACAAAGCTAAAATTGGTGCAATTGAGAAAATGTCATGTCCTAAAGATAGTAAAGGTATTATAAGTTTTCTTGGTCATGTTGGTTTCTATAGGAGATTCATTAATAAATACTTCTCTAAAATTTCTAGGCCTCTTACTAATCTTCTTAAAAAAGATGTTTCATTTATTTTCGATGATGATTGTGGTGTTGTTGTAGGACAAAGAGTTGATAAGAAAATTGAATGTTAATCATTATGCTAGTAAGACTCTGGATAGTTCTCAAAAGAATTATGCTACTACTGAGAAAGAATTTTTAGCAGTTGTGTTTGCATGTGATAAATTCAGACCTTATATTGTTGATTCTAAAGTTACTATTCACACTAATCATGCTATGATTATATATCTTATGGAAAAGAAAGATGCTAAACCTAGATTAATTAGGTGGGTTCTATTATTACAAGAGTGTGATTTGCATATTGTTGATAGAAAAGGAGCTGAAATCCTCTAGCGGATAATTTTTCTAGGATGAAAAATGTTCTTGATGACCCACTACCTAGTGATGATAGTTTTCCTGATGAGCAATTAGCTGTTATAGATGCTTCTACTTCTCGTAATAATCCTTGGTATGCAGACTATGCTAATTACATTGTTGCTAAATATATACCACCCGGTTACACCTACCAACAAAAGAAAAAGTTCTTCTTTCATTTAAGACATTACATTTGGGATGGCGCACATTTATATAAAGGAGTATATGGTGCTATTAGATGTTGTGTACCTGAGCATGAACAGGACAAATCCTACGGCAGTGCCATTCCGAGGCATACGGAGGACACCATGCAAGAGATAGAACTGCACATAAGATACTACAGTCTAGTTTTCATTGGCCTACTCTCTTCAAAGATGCAAGTAAGTTTGTCCTTTCTTGTGAGGAATGTCAAACAATTGGTAATATTGATAGACATTAGGAAATGTCTATAACTTATTCGCTCGTTATTGAACCATTTTATGTTTAGGGCTTTGATTATATGGGACCTTTTCCTTCCTTCAATGGGTATACTCATTTTTTTAGTTGTTGGTTATTATGTTACTAAGTGGGTAGTGGCTATTCCAACTAGTAGTGTTGATCACAACACCTCTATTAAAATGCTTAAAGTAGTTATCTTCCTGAGGTTTGGAGTCCCAAGATATTTAATGACTGATGGTGGTTCACATTTTATTCATGGTGGATTTCATAAACTTCTAGCTAAATATGATGTTAACCATAGGATTGCATTACCTTATCACCCTTAGTCTAGTTGTCAACTTGAATTGAGTAATAGAGAAATAAAATTAATTTTGCAACAAACTGTTAATAAATCTAGGAAGAATTGGTCAAAGAAACTTGACGATGCATTATGGGCTTATAGAACTGCTTGTAAAATCATATGGGTATGTCCCCATATAAAATGGACTATGGAAAAGCATGTCATTTGCCTCTTGAATCAGAACAGAAAGCCTATTGGGAAATAAAAGAACATAACTATGATTTCAAACTTGTCGATGAAAATAGGTTATTTGATATTAGCTCTCTAGATGAATGGAGAACCCAACCTATGAAAATGCCAAGTTGTTTAAAGAAAAATTTAAAATATGGTATGATAAGAGAACTCAAAAATGGGAATTTAAGGTAGGTGATCGAGTGCTATTATACAATTCTCTTTTCAGATTCTTTGCAGGAAAATTTCTCTCTAAATGGGAAGGTCCATATACATCGAAGAAGTTTATCGGTCCGGAGCTATCAAGATCAACAATGCTGAAGGCACTAACCCGAGAGTGGTTAATGGGCAAAGAATTAGCATTATATCTCAGGTACGCCCATTAATGTTGAAACTAATATTATTCAAACAATGACACTGGAGGAACACATAAAAGAAACCTTCCGGTACGCTCCAGAACCATGAAAATGAGCAGGTATGTGATACAGTAAGTAAACCGACTCCAAAAAATCGATAAATACTATTTCTGTCCGTTTCGGAATATTAGAATAGTAAAGAATAAGAAATAACCAAGGGGACCCACGAGGAGGTCACAAGGTAACAGGGTGTGCCCTACCCCCCTGGGTGCGTCGGGTTGCCTTGTGGGCCCCTCGTGTGCCTTCTCGACTTTGTTTTTTCCCGAATACTTGTTTTGTGAGATAAAAAATCATTATATGTACCCCCGGATGTTTTGACCACGGTATCAGAAGTTTCTCCTCCTTTCTTGTTTCAGCTATTTTTCTAATAGATCTAGATCACCATGGCACCTCCATGTTCCTCCAAGAAGGTCATCAACCCTTACCTTTCGGAGGTGATGGAACACCCTCGAACTATTGAGATGCGTGAGGGGGTGCTTCACATCCGAGACATTCAAGGACCCAAGAAGAACAGAAGCGAGAAGGCCAGGCTCAATGCGGTGGAGCAGGAAATGTTCAAGGGGATGGTGGAGCACGGACTTAGTGCAAATCACTCCATGATTACCGAGTTTATTTGTGAGCACAAGTGGGACAACAAGGAAATTGGAGGCGTCATCTTCAATCTCAATAACCAGATAGATCACCTTCAGGCCCAAATTTTTTACTTACAAAACCAAAATTTTGTGTATGAATCCAGGTTTAAAGGTATGAGCTTGGCTGCAAATTTCAATACTCCGAAAACATGTTCATACTTTTATGATGGAGAGCCTATGCCTTGGAAGATGAAGGATAAGCCTACTACTTCATCACCACCATCACTGAAGAAGAACACTTGAGTACACGGGTATGGGCACCAGATTTGTCTTGCTCCAAGCTTGGGGGAGGTGCCCCGATATCGTAGCACAATCACTTTTATTATCGTTATCTATCTTAGTTCAATCCTTAGTTATTTCGTGATTTAGAAGAATAAAAGTGTAGTATGATGTAGTTTCGAGTGCTTGCTTCGTGTTCTGCCTATCTATGTAATCGTGTGCGAGAGTTATATAATAAAGAGTAGTTAGAGTCTTGCCTCTTTACTATCTTGTTTCACTATTAACAATAAAGGGGAATAAAAGATCATATGCTAATCCCATGGGAAGTAATAACATCACATAGAAGGAGTATGGTTGATAAATTTTGTTGGAAATCAACAAACATAGTATTGGTCTTTGATACAATTCATGCAAGTTTAATAAAGGGAGAGAAGATTCACATATAAATATACTATGTTGGACATCTTCTATGATTGTGAGCCCCCAACAAATATTTTTTGCTTGGTCAAATAGTTCATGTTGGACAAGGAAGACAACGTAATGAATTATGTTTGCTTATATTCACATAGAAGTTATATTGTCATGGATCCTCTAACATGTGGTGCTTGCTTATAATCTTTTGCTAGCCAAAACTTTGTACTAAGTAGAGATAGTACTTGTACGTCCATAACCCCTTGAACCCAGTTTCATGTCATGAGAGTCAAACATATCTTCCTATGGATTGAATAAGATCCTTCAAATAAGTTGTCATCGGTGCAAAAGCAAAAAAAATTGCTACTAAATATGTATGATATTTTCTTATAGAGGAAAATAAGCTTTGTACGATCTTATGATGGCAAAGAAATAAAAGCGATGGACTGCATATGAAGGTTTCTATCATAAGGGGCAATATAAAAGCGATGGACTGCATACTGCACTTTCTCTCTCCGGTGGAGCGAGGAGAGGGGACATCAACATCACCAACGATCATCTCATCGTGGGAGGACTAAACTTCATCAACATCTTCACCAACACCATCTCCTCGCAAACCCTAGTTCATCTCTTGTATTCAATCTTTGTCCCAAAACCTTGGATTGGTACATGTGGGTTGATAGTAGTGTTGATTACATCTTGTAGTTGATGCTAGTTAGTTTATTTGGTGGAAGATTATATGTTCAGATCCTTAATCATATTCAATACACCTCTTATCTTGAACATGAATATGATTTGTGAGTAGTTACTTTCGTTCTTGAGGATATGGGAGAAGTCTTGTTATAAGTAATCATGTGAAGTTGGTATTCGTTCAATATTTTGATGATATATATGTTGTTCTTCCTTCAGTGGTGTCATGTGAACATCATCTACATGACACTTCACCATACTTGGGCCTAAGGGTAGGCATTGGGAAGTAATAAGTAGATGATAGGTTGCGAGAGTGATAGAAATTTAAACCATAGTTTATGCGTTATTCCGTAAGGGGCAGATTTGGATCCATGCTATGGTTAGATTTATCTTAATTCTTCTTTTGTAGTTGCAGATGATTGCGAGAAGGGGTAATCGTAAGAGGGTTGCTTGTTCAAGTAAGAACAACACCCTAGCACCGGTCCAACCACATATCAAATTATCAAAGTAGCGAACATGAACCAACTAAATATAATGCACGTGACTAGACGAGAATTCCCTTGTGTCCTCGAAAACACTTTGCTTTATACTCCCTCTGTCCCAAAATAAGTGTCTCAACTTTGTACTAACTTTAGTACAAAAAAGTTGAGACACTTATTTTGGGACGAAGGGAGTATAAGAGAACTGTTTGGCTTGTCATTTGCTATAAAAAGGATTGGGCCACCTTGTTGCGCGTTGTTACTTGTTACTTGCTATGAACTATCTTACTACAAAACTATCTATTACCGCTACTTTTAGTGCTTGCAGGAAATTCCTTGCTAAAAACTACTTGTCATTTCCTTCTGCTCCTTATTGGGTTCGACACTCTTACTTATCAAAAGGACTACGATTGATTTCCTATACTTGTGAGTCATCAATTCTACACCTTCGGACTTGGGGATGACCTGTCGCCCTTCGTCAACGAGACGCCTAAGCATCTGAGGTCCTAGAGGCCGGTGGACAAGCTGTCTGAGAGCACCCAGAAGTTGATTGACATGGTCAGCGATCTGAAGGACCGCGAAATAGGAGAACATCCTATGGACCTAACCGGGACGACGAGTTCTACCACCGACCACCCGGGCTATCTTTACACAGGGCTTAGGGATGCGACTCGGGTCACCGCGAAGGATCTCAGCAAAGACGAGGTGCGGACTCACATCCATGCCATGACAGATTTGTCGTTGGATAAGATACCCTTTGACATCGTCGTGGTATCATGGAGACCGTCCGTTCAGGTCGTGCACCTAAGGGCATAGGCCGTTAGGGCCCGAGGCCTACTTTTCTTTTGCTTGTAAGTATTTTTATTTTCTTCCCTTATTTTGACTTCTTGGGATCTCGCAGGAGTTCACGAGCTTGACGACTTTCCTGTTGATTTCACCGTAGCCCGGGCAAGTCCTAAACGCGGTGATGACCAAGCTGCTGGAGCCGGGGAAGGTTCCAGCAGCTCACTGTGTGCCCTCCAAGAAGGGGGAGACCGTTGCGCCTCTTGAGGAGGAGGTGGGCAATAATGGCTTCACCTTTCTCCCCGCCTCCCACACTGACCCATGACAATTTTCCTACCATCTTTTACTGTCATCCTCCATGTTTTCCATTCGTTTGCCACTCGCGGCTATGGAAGGCCCCACAACCTCCACTTCCCTTCTCACCGCCCACAGTTTCCACTTTCCTTCTAACCGCCCACAACTTCCACTTCCCTTCTAGATGCCCACAGGCGCTACTATCATCGGCGGCAGAGGGTGTTATTCTTGGAGGAAGAACGGGCTTGGAGGAGGAGAAACGATGATAAGCATTATATTAGTCATTTTGGGAGACACATTAGGATTTCCGCAAGGATTACCGCATGTGACCCCAAAATGGTTCGCATAGTTCTTAACAGTAAGTATGAACAAATCAGTGACTCGACCGCAAGATGTGTGGTGTGTCGTGGATTGAAATTGACATCGATATTTGAAATTGCAAGGAGTAGGCAGCATCATTGTTGGAATTGAGTCACCGTTGCCGGAATTGGCACCCCGGAGGTGAAATCGCTGCGAGAAACAAGCGCGGACGCCGAAATTGCCACCTGAATAGTCAAGATGGGAATGGGTCGGGTCGGCCCGCTGGGACGCTGACCCGGCCCTAAAAATCGAGGCCAATGAGCCGTGTGGATTGGCCTCAAATCATAGTTGGGTCAGTGGAGTCGGAACCGACTGACCCAATGGGTCAGCAGGGTCGACCCACCACCGAGGCGTGAGTTAGCAGCTGCTAGTTACTTGGGCATGCATGTGTTAGTGGAGTCGTTAGTTCGTTAGTGCCCGTGGGCGTAGTTAGGCCAACTCCACCGTGCGAACCCATCCTGTCCGGCCCCGTCCGTTTGGGGTAAAAGGGACAAACCGGGCGGCCCAGCGCGCGGGAGCAAACGGACTTTTGTCCATTTTGTGTCCGCTTTCGACCCATCCCCGGCCCAAGTTTGCGCCGCTTTTGGGGTACGGCCACCGCATCCCGGAAACTGCCCGTACACGACCCCATCTCTCTACCCAAACGGACAAAATCCGAGCAAAACGGACATCCTTTTGGAGTCGTGCGGTGGAGTTGGCCTCAGCTAGAGTAATTCCTTTGAACGTGGAACGTGCATGCATGTAGGATCTGCTGTCAAGCCCACGTCGTGTGCGCAGACATGGCTGGGCTGGACGGATCACAGCGCCAGCAGCAGGCGCGTGTGAGTGCGGCCTTCGTATGCATGCACCCGTAGCTGCAACATACTCCCTCTGTCCAAAAATACTTGTCATTAAAATAGATAAAAAGAAAAAATCTAGAACTAAAATATGTCTAAATACATCTCTTTTTATCTATTTTGATGACAAGTATTTCCGGACGGAGGGAGTATCTGATTACCTTTTTTATTACTTTTTTTGAGTAATTTTTTTTCTGATTACCTATTATACTAGATAACAACCTGAATTTGGGCCGACCCGAGATACCCATCGAGCCAGCAAGGTCACTGGCATTTTAAAAATGGGTCAACCCGTGGCCTTAAAAATTGGCCTTGGGACCATGAGTCCAAGGCAAGGGCCGGCCCGTTCCCATCCTGAACTGAATAGGTACCCGTGGGAATCATCCTCACCCTCGCCATCGTGTTCGTCAACCCCCTCGCCACCGTTTCTCGAGTTTAACTGAATGTTGTTGGTTTAACCGGTAGAATTATCTTATTACATCAAGACCTTCTCATCTATTCAACCTGGCTACGGACCAATAAAGCTGAAGACAGACAGGAAGAGTATTCAAAGGAAGCAACAAACAAAAACATAAACTTGCCTAGAATTCAGGTCGTGTCACCGCTCCGGCAAAGGAAGCTTTTGCAGGCACCGCATTACACGGCAGGAGAAGAAGAAGATAGGGATGCCGCTTTCGCTTTTACACGGAACATGTCAAGAACCGGCAAGCTGATAGACGAAGAGCAGCGCCTCAAATCAATCAGAAAACAAACAGCGGTGGCACCCTCCGGCGCCCAAAATATTACGACGTCGCGTCGCTGCCCCCTCACACCCCGAAATTTCCACTTCCATCACGCATCCATCAACGTACTCGCCTGCCTATCTTTTCTATCCGTCTCATCTCATCCACATCAATTACATGCAAAGGGGAGTTGGAGGACAGCGCGAGAGAGAAGCTTTCTTATGTTCTTTCGCCAGTCGTCTGCTCCCCTCGCCTCTTCCATGGCCATGCATGCACGCATCTATCATCAATCTATCTATCTATCCATCAAGGTGAGGCCTAGAGCGACATGGAATGACAGGAGGGGTTAGTTCACCCAGTCACACCGCTAGCTTCCGTGGGCCTTCACATGCCTACAAAGCCCTAGCTATGTTCACAGCTGCAGAGGCACTGGCTTCTACTTCTAGCAGTAGTATCTTGTCACACACACACACACACACAGAGCTTTGGACATCAGGTAATGTGAAGGCTGTCTTCAAAAACAGACTGAAGTGGTTGAGGAAACTTGGTTGAAGGCCACACATGTTTTAAGTCCAAACTCATTCGTCGGTTCAAAATATCTTCATACATTTTTCCAATGTGGTTCCCTTGGATTAATCATACTTCTTTCATTCTTGAGTCTTTTAGTCCTGTAAATAATAAATTGTTTTGATTTTCTTGTTTGATTGTTGGATTGTACCATCAGAATTTTCCCCAAGGCGTCCTTTGAGCTCTGTATGTCACAGCGATTTTATTATTGACTGATATCCCTTGGTTTAATCCCATATGATTTCCCTATCAACTAATCTTGTAGGCTAGTTCGGCTTCTTATGTATCGTTTGATCTGCTTTGTAGAGGGCCTCCTGACCACAATGTATCATTTGACCATGTATTTTGGTGTGTTGCTTTATATATCAGTTTTCGGTCAGTTTCCTTTATTAACTGGTCAATTTTATTCTTCTAAATGAAAAGACAGAGCTCTTGTTGGTTCCTCAAAGAGAAAAATGGGGCGAAAGCCTGTTTCAGATAGTTAATCCTCTACCATTTTCTGAAGGCATGAAACTTTAATCCCACAACTTTTCTTTTTTTGTTTTCCAAGTATTTAGAATCCTGCAAATGAAAAAGCCTCTAAATTTTAGCAACAGGTTTCTAAACCTATATCACATAATTCTACACATTGAACAGGGAAGCTCGACCTGAATAGACTAGGCACAACGCGTTTTCCCCTTCCCTGCTTCCATGACCTAGGCGACCAGGGGCGGGCCCTCTTCCCCAAGAACTCTGGCAACGGGGTGGAGTGTGGATCTCAAAGTTTCGGTCCGGTGGTGGTAGGGTTAGGAATAAAGTTTGGTCTTGTTGCTAATTGATGGGGCAAGATGATAGCGTCACAGTCAACGTGGAATAAGGTCTTCTTGCCTCGCCCCTGTTCCGGTGGTGCTTCTTCGTATCGTCAGGATGCGTGTGGAGGAGGTGTGTTCCTAGATCTGCTTCTTCGGTTCTAGTTTTTCGTCTGGAGTTTTGTCTCCGTGGTGATGTCCTGTAGGGTAGACACTATGGTTGTGTGTATTGGTCCTTCCACTTCAGTTCCGACCGACAAAGATTGGCCAACCTTAGCCTTGTTGAGGAGCATGTGAGATTTGTGTTCGTCGACTCTGTCTGATCAGATATGGGTCGTTCTAGAGGCCCTCTTCAGCATTTTCTTCTCGGGAGGGGAGGGGGAGGGGGTTGCTACTCAAATCATGGTCACCAACATCTTCTGGTCTACATTCAAAAAAAATCCCTCGTTATTTCTAAAAGCTCCGAAGTTTGAAGAAATTTGTTCCACTGAGACGAAGGTCCAGAGCGGTGACAAGGAGCTTTGCTCATGGATGCTGGAGGAAGTAGACTTCGGCACCCCAAAAGACTTGAAAGATGTTTCTAATTTCTCTAAGAATATTTTTTTCTAAATACGATCTTCAGCCTTTCCGAAAGAAAAAACGGGGAAGCTTGAGAGAGAACGGCTGGGGAAGCTAGGTGGGCTTGTGGCTGAAAGCCCAAATGCCTGGTAGCAAGTTTAGACGTGACACTGTGCTTCGGCAAATCCTAAACGATGCCCGTTGCGCCCGTTTCTTCTATTTCGACAAACGGGCGGTTCTTTATAGAACACGCTAACCAACAAAGCCAAGCCACCTTCCATGACTATCCAATTCCTCTTTCCTCTTTACTTCTCACATTTTTTTCTTTTTCTTTTCTGTTGTTCTTTCTTTTTGCCTTTTCTTTTTCTTTTTCCTTTTTCTGTCTTTTTGAAAATCGACGAACTTTTTTTCAATTTTAAGAACTGTCTTTCAAATTCAATGAAGTTTTCTTCAAAATCAATGAACTTTTTTCATATTCGGTGAACTTTTTGCAAAATTGATGAACTTTTCTCACCAAATTCCATGAACTTTTTCCAAAATCGATTAACTTTTTTCCAAATTCAATGAACTTTTTTTGAAAACCAGTGAACTTTTTTAAATTGGATGAACTATTTTCGAATTGGATGAACTATTTTCAATATCCAAAATATTTTCATAAAATGTTTTCCGAAATTCCAAATTTTGTTCATGTTTTCGAATTTTGTTCACGTTTCATAAATAGTTCTGAATTTTAAATTTTTGTTCACCGTATTGAAGAAAAATGTTCACCATACATTGAAAAAATGTTCAGTGTGTATAAAAAAAATGTTCATCATGTATAGAAATTTTGTTCAGCATGCACTCAAAAGGAGTTCATCGTATTTAAAAAAAATTCTATGTGTATTTGAATATTGTTCACCATATATTGAAAAAATGTTCAGTGTGTATAAAAATATTCATCGTGTATAGAAATTTTGTTCAGCATGTATTCAAAAAAAGTTCAGCATATTTTATAAAAATGTTCACTGTTTCTTTGAATAATGTTCACCCGATACTAAGAAAATGTTCAATGTGTATTCTAAATTTGCTTTCTAAAAACTGTTCACAGTACAAAAAAAGTATTTCAAATTTTGAAATTTGTTCAGTTTTTAAAAAACATAGTTCACGTTTAAAAGAAAAGGAATATTCGAAATTTGCGTATGATTTTCGAAATATTTGTTCGCATATTTAAGATTTTCATTTTTTCCAAGAATTAACGAAAAATGTTGAAAATCCCCGGATCTACCATTTGGGTTGGTACTTAAAAGGAAACGCTGTTTTTAGGACGTACACAATTACTATCCCAGCTGGCCAGCTTCGGGAGTATGCAGCGCTAGGTTTGGAGTTCGAGTCTCATTGCGGTCGTTTTTGTTTTTCAATTACCGCGTTCGCTCCAGGCTTAGATTGGGCTAGGTTTGGGTTTTCTGCGTACGTCGCGTTTCGTGGGCCGGCCCAACTTGTCACGCGCGTGGGCGCCGGTTCTCCTAGCCGGCGCTTAAAGCGCCGACTAGGAGCTCCCCTGTGCTTCAGAGGAGGGGCAAGCTTAGCTGGGCTTGTGCCGCTTCTGGGCCATGGTTCTGCACCCGTCCCCGGATCTGAATGAAATGTGCGAGGTTGTTTTTTCTCAACAACAAAAAAAAATGAGCGAGATGGGCAGCCGGCGCTTAAGGCGCCGACTAGGAGCTCCCCTGTGCTTCAGAGGAGGGGCAAGCTTAGCTGGGCTTGTGCCGCTTCTGGGCCATGGTTCTGCACCCGTCCCCGGATCTGAATGAAATGTGCGAGGTTGTTTTTCTCAACAACAAAAAAAAATGAGCGAGATGGGCAGCCGGCGCTTAAGGCGCCGACTAGGAGCTCCCCTGTGCTTCAGAGGAGGGGCAAGCTTAGCTGGGCTTGTGCCGCTTCTGGGCCATGGTTCTGCACCCGTCCCCGGATCTGAATGAAATGTGCGAGGTTGTTTTTTTTCAACAACAAAAAAATGAGCGAGATGGGCAGCCGGCAGGAACCGACCGGGCAGGATTTGTCCGTACCAGCGCTGGTTCACAGAGAGAAGATCTGGGTGGACGAAGCCAACAACAGGGACAGTGGCCGGCGAGGCTGTCGTGAAGCTGGGTCGTCGAGCGCCGGGAAGGATTAACAAATAGTAATCGACTGAGGATCTGCACATATTGAACTGCCAAACGGATCGTAGTGCAATGGTTACGGATAGTGTTTTCACCACTTGCATGCCTCCTTAGTCCCTTCGTTTTCTGGAGTTCGTGCATACCTGAACTTTGAGTCGTTCTTGTTCATACTGAATGAGCATTGCGGCTTACATAGGTGTGCAGTGTGCTTGTGCAATGCTTGCAGAGTTGCAGTCCAGTAGTTTGAGGACTACCAAGCATGATGCTTTGTTCTGAATTACAGTATAGTACATGAATTTTGAAAAAAGAAAACCGCGCGTTATCAATCAGACAGTTCTTCTGCTTTCATATGTGGCCTCAGCTCTGGTACTAGAGTGCTTGCGCGATTGGTAATTAGAGGACTTCTAGGTGCTGAAATTGAGCAGTACCTGAATTTCGAGTTACCGTTCAGGAATGTGAGAATTTTTTCTGCTGTAAAAATGCAGGGGCGAGGGGAAGATAGGGGATCGGGCTGGATGGGCAGCGCGATTGAATTGAGTCGGTGGCTTGAGATGAACAAGTTACAACATCCTCTTCTTTTTGCCAATGAAAGTTGTCAAACCCTGAACGATAAGTAGGTATATGAATAGCAGATCTAACTACAGATTTCCCATTTAGACCCAGCTCTTTGGCTTCTCCCATAAGCCATTCCCTACCTAGCTTCTCTCATAAGTTCCCTTAATTGCTTGGGGCTTCTAAGCTAGTTATCTCTAACTAGTTCAGAAACCGATTTTTTTTAGTAAAAGGAAGCTAGAGGTGGGGCAACTTCGTGAGCAGCCGCCAAAAGAACTGGACCTTACATCCACTCCCAGAGTCCTAGTATACTGAAACATTACTCTCCCAATCCGACCTGAACTGATATCACTCAGATATTGTCTACGCATCTGACTAAAAGGTCAGATGTCACCACTCAGCGCAAGAAGCTCATAAACAACTAGCTAAAGAAACCGTAACAAAATAACCATACATGAAACTTCAGCAGATAACCACGCACAGGTAACATGTGTAACCCAGACCAATTTCAAAACAGGTTCGTCACCAAAAAAAATGGAACAGCAGTAACATAGAGTTTAAACATGGTGCGGGAGGGTCTATTGCCGGTTGCAATGTACACAAGGTCCAAAGTAACGCAGGATTTCCACACATGTATTGTCACCAAAGAATTTCATCTCAAGTTCTTCACAGTTGCCGAGTTCCCAGATAACAAGTTGCTGTCCATCGTTACAATGTTGTAACAGTAGCCTGGTCACTGCACATGTAAATTAGATAAATACTATTATTACCACCAGAAAGCTGATAGGATATGTATAAGTATTAAACATTACTATTTGAGTGAAACACGACAAACTGGATACAAATAAGGAAAGCAGATCCTGGGGACAAGTACTTGGAATTTCAAAATACTAGATAGCATTGATTAAGCAAACGTATTTTTGCATAGAAGACAGAAAATAATCAAAGCAACAAAGACTATTGACAACAGACAAGTGTGCCCCGCTTTTCTCATAATTCAGATTCATGGTCACAGGAAAATTGATTGACAAAATAATAATCAGATTCATTGCTATGGCATCCATCCTTATAGGACCCAACCATCACCAGCCAAAATTAAAATCTACAATTGATAGTATTCATGAATGATATCTTGCTAGACAGTGTGCACGTATAAGGCACATAGCTGCAAAGTATAGCAGTTTTCAATAAACGGCAACACGGTGTCATTATCAGTATATTAGTTCACCAAAGGATGCCTACAATTATGAGTAGCTATTATCATTCCTTAGCATGGATTTCTGTTATTGAATTAGCAAATATTTATCTCAGCATCAGTATAAATACAAACTTATAAACAAATGGCAATCTGGGCTTTTATTTCTAAACAAATGGCTCGGCTAATATTATCGAATACTTGTTGATGTTTTTTAGTGTGTTGTGCCATGAGCTCCGCTCCTGGAAATTGTGATGCAGCCAGGTCTCTCTCAATCAAACAAAATCAAGACTATTAATTACACAGGATCACTATACAAATTGACTGTTGGATCAAGCAGTTAAAAAGATAAAAGAAGACCAAATGATGCATAACAAGTATGTTACCAAGTTGTTAATATTATTGATTAACCAGTGAGAAAAGATTTGGGTAAGAGATAATGGTTATCACATCTATAGAAGTTCAGATTAGTACGATATAAAAAACATTCATTCCATTCGGATATACCTTGTATAGGTTAGAAAATGAATACGGGAAATAATAACTTGATATAAATAGGTCAAGCCTTCAGCAAGTGTTTCATCAATGTTTAATGGTTACTTCGTTTGCACTTACTACTAAAATCTAAAACTCTTTTGGGCATACCTTATAATTTACTAAATTTCTTTTGTGCATAATTTACTACTAAAAAATACTTGGCTATAGGTGCAAGAATTAAAATAACAGATAATGTAACAGAAACTGACAGATTGATTATTTAATATCAAAACATGTCAATTACAGTAATTCAAAGACTCGTCCGGAACAATATGAAACAAAAGTTCAGATTCTTACTCCATGCCCAAAGTTTCTTGCCTGGTAGCTGGTAGGTCCACTTGTTGCTCTGTTATGTCTTCAATCAATTTGTTATCACTTTTAGCTTCCCCAAGTTGAGCACCAAAACGATTTGTATTCACATGATCATAACCATATCCAATTTGTGTTCCGTAGCCTGTATTGAGTGAACCTTGCCTTGTCAAGGGGACTCCTCCATTCATCATGTAGACATACTCTGGTAAGCACATGTATTGTGGCATAGGCATCACATAATGATTATTAACAATATGCTGCATGTGAGGTGGGTATGCTCCAGCAAAGCCAATGGGAGGATTGTTGCCATTCCATATCATAGGATTATATTGTAGCCTATCCTGGTAGTAGCTATGACCCTTGGGAATAGCTCTCTTAGTTTCAACCTTTGTACCGTTCAAGTCATGGAATTTACTCTCCAAGACATTTACCATAGCCTCCTCTGAATCAAATGTAATGAAACCAAAGCCTCTTGATCTCTGACTAGCCCCCTCACGTATCACAACAACATCTGTTATTCTACCAAACTTCTCAAAATAGCTCTGGAGGTGCTCCTTGGTAACATTACCTCGTAGCCCACCAACAAAGACCTTGTTTGGATCACAAGTTCTATGACCATTACCAGCATGTGAGTTGTTACTAGAAGACTGAGTGTACCACTGGTTGTGAACTGGGCTCTGAATTGGGCTCTGATTTAAAGCGTATTGGTAGAATGATTGCTCATTTTGGTATCGCATTGGCCTGGTCCGAGCTCGTTTAACATCCACCTACCCAAATAGGCAATCAAACACATAGTTCAGATATCTGAGGTAGAAACAAAACCAAACAAAAAACAGACCAGACTAGAAGAAAAAAATCAGTGGAACCTTTTGTAGAAAATACAATAAAAACATCTCAGAAGATCTGAAGAAGCTAACATTAAACTAAATAAATATACCACAAGAAACGTATTTCTTTGTACAGTACAAGCATCTAGCAATATTTCTACCTTAAGACAGTACATGGAAGTTGCAAAATTCTCTAAGAACATCTGAATCTGTGATGTATCTTACTCCAGTGTAAGGAATTCAAGCAGCTCAGTTGTAGATTATCGACACAATCAATAATCTTTAATAGAAAATTAAAAAAGACAGCAACGCCTTTATTTCACAATTAAACCTGATGGTAAGCAGGCCACATTCAATCGCAAAGCCCTAAGACACGCCTACAGCAATCGCTACCACAGATTTAATCGGGGGGTTTGCAAACAAGAAGAGAGAGTGCCTCACCGTGCGGTCGCCGAAGACATGGTTGGCCTTCTCCTTCTCCTGAAGCGCGGCGCGCGGGCCCTCGTCGTCGGCAAACTCGACGAACGCGAAGCCGCGGCACTGGCCCGTCTCCCAGTCGCGGACGACACGGACGCGCAGCACCTCGCCGTAGCGGCTGAAGTGCTCCTGGAGTTCTTCCTGCTGCGCCGACGGCGGGAGGCCGCCGACGTAGAGCTTCCGCGTCTCCAGCGCCATCGGCCGGCGAGGAGGACGGCAATGGGATGGGAGGCGGCGAGTCTGTTTCCGGGGCGGAGAGAAAAGCGGCGGAGGCGAGGCGCGCGTGGGCGACGCGGAAGGCTAGGGTTGTTTGTTTGGGTCCGGGGTGGGGTTCGGTTGGGCTCGCCGGGGTTTAAGAAGTTGCGGAGGGGACTGGACGGCCCAGATTGGAAGCGGAGTAGTTTGTTTCTTGTTGCGTGCGGACTTGCGATGGGAAGGCGGACTGGACGAGGTTTCGTCTCCGGCTCGGCCTCCAACTGCAAACTGCAGCGACCGCGCGTGGACTCTAGTATGCTTTTTCTTGCAGGACTCTCTACTATGTTGGCTTCCACTGAATTTGACGACTCTGTTTGGCTGACAAATGGGACCCGCAATGTATCCGATAGAAGGGGCATCATGTTTTTTTTTCAGAAAAACTTATAACGCAAGCGCTTGAACACAAACATACAATCATCGTCGGGGATGCACAAGAACATTTCTTTTCATAAAAGACTTCCGAGAGACTAAATCAGCAAATCTCGACCTTAACAAAGTCACCACCCATAGTTGATGGTAATGTCATCTCTTAATGAACCCCGGTGCGTTGATTTTACCATTTGGAACTTATAACCATCTAAGTTATGTGTAGTTCGCTGCAACATAAGTTAGATACGAGCTAATATTAACCCAAATAACTTTGTACTACCCCCTTTGGTCGAGTTTAAAGGGTCGGCCTGCCGATTCTACTTTACTAAGGCACGTCAGGAGTAATGTTAATCCTTCGAACTCCCCTAAGCCTCTCACACGCGCATGCATGACTAATAAAAAGGTAGAGCACTTGACCACGTGACATATGTGGTAAGCAATTCAAACTAATCCAAAAAAGGTAGAGCACTTGGACTGTGCATGCGTGTGTTGGTGGGTGGAGGGGGAGAGGACAACTAATTAATAGTGTCGTAATTAATCCTAACTTAGAAGTTTAGATGTCTATCTGGCACTTCAGAAACGACCGGTAATACACTTGTTGAGAATTAATTGATTAAGTTCATACATGCCTTATATAATTAAGCATGCATTTGGCATTTGGTGCATTCTCTATTTAGGTATTATAGATACCATTTCCCTACCCATTCCCTTCTTTTATTGTTTGACCCGCCTTTACCTATTTTTATGGCTATTTTCTTACATTAAATTATGAAATAGGAACAGCACGTCATAGTTTATTTTTTGTTGGCGAACCCATCGCAGTTTAGCAACCACAAATTGAGTCTAACCAAATATATAGTTGATAATTGAGCTATCGTGAAGACGGTTTACTCTGGGTTTCCCTTAGTGGTGTTATGTGAATGTCGACTACATGAGACTTCACCATGTTTGAAATGCATTGTGGAGTAGTAATTAGATGACAGGTTGCTAGAGTGACAGAAGGTTAAACCCTAGTTTATGTGCTATTCCGTAAGGGGTTGATTTGAATCCATATGTTTCATGTTATGGTTAAATATATCGTAATTATTCTTTCATAGTTGCAGATGCTTGTGAGAGGGGTTAATCATAAGTGGTAGGCTTATTCAAGTAAGAACAACACCCAAGCACCGGTCCACCCACATATCAAATTACCAAAGTAACGAGCACGAATCAAACAAACATGATGAAATTCTCGTGTGTCCTCAAGAACACTTTGCTTATTAAAAGAGACTGCTCCAGCATGTCCTTTGCTATAAAAAGGATTGGGATACCTTGTTGCACCTTTGTTACAATTGCTACTTGTTGCTATCAAACTATCTGTTACGATAATTTTAGTGCTTGCATACATTATCTTGCTGAAAATTGTTTGTCATTTTCTTCTGCTCTTCGTTGGATTCGACACTCTTACTTATTGAAAGCACTACGATTGATTCCCTATACTTGTGGCTCATCACCATCTCAAATGCATTTTCTCTTTTGATTTGTGGAAACTTAAATCACAACAAGGACGGTAGTAATTTTGTAATTCATATGTATTGATTATTCTAGTTTTTCCAAACCTACATGTCCTTTTTAATATAGAGAATTTTTTTTCTGTTTTTTCCATGACCTATAGAGAAATGGCGAACGAAAAAAAACTACCATCTCACCAACGAAAAGTGACATGACACTTGCAATAAAAGTGCCATGGCACCTACAATAAAAGTGCCCATGGCCTAATTAGATGAAACTACCATGGCGCTCGGCAATTGTTTGATGCTTCTTGCCATGGCAAAAATTTGATGTCATGGCAATTTTATGATCTACTCTGTTTATTTGTCTACTTTTTCGGTTGGAATTGTCTTGTTGATGCACTTTTATACATTAAGTAAGTGAAATGCATGCTCCTGTCCGTGCATAACTTCTACACCTATTTGTCCCTTTATGTTCGAATCAACTACACTAACTACCATGGTTAATTTGATGCTTAGAGGCTTTTTTCACTAGATTTTATAAATGTTGCATGATACAATGTGTGTTTGCTGTCATACCTGGTATGATGTAGTATGATAACAAAGTTTTATGTGTTCTTCAAAAACATGGCGATTTTTATATTGTTTTGCCATATTTTATAGATAGTTCTTGCCAAAGTTTTGTCATGTTTCAAATTTTATTTATAGTCTACGGCAAAAGTAAGCGAAAGTGTTGTGAAAACCATGGCATATTTTTGTAAATTGCCATGGCATTTTTTATTAAGAGCATGACATATTTTTTTTAGGATGATAAATCTATTTTTAATGGCAATTTTAATTTTGAATCACTACAATATATTTTGTGTGGTTTTTTATTTTGACAAAGAAAATACACAATATGGAAATTTTAATTTTTGAATCATGATAATGTTTTATTAAGAGCATGGCATTTTTATTACTAAGAGCATGACATTTTTTATCTATAACATTTTAATGGCATGGCATTTTTAATTATTGAATCGTGACATTTGTTGATAAAGAAAATACACATCATGGAAATTTTAATATTTTTATCATGGCATTCTACTTTTAATGTCATGGCATTTTTATTGTCTCCATCATGGCAATTTCCTTTCCATTTTTTTAACATTTTCAATTTTGAATCATTCTCATAGCAAAATAAAAAAACGCGTTTCCATGGTAACTAAAATTTCGTTGTGATGGCAACTCAAATTATAGAACCATGACAAGTTTCAATACTTTTTCTTGTGTTGTAAATATTTTTTAGCGTACCAGGGCAAATTTATGTACGCATTTGTTTAGCTAAAATGCAAATTTGACATGTATATTTAATATGATGCCATTACTTAGTTAAAATACTGTTTTTTGTTCACATGGCAACTAGCAATTTTTCAATAAATATTTTATTTTTCTTTTGTTTTTAGTCAGATTTTTCTAGACAAATCTTTTTAGGTAGGTTTTTTTAGAAATATGTTTTTAGTTAGTTGTATGTGAAACATACGAATGGGCTTTTTTGGCCCATTAGTGGAATAGAAATCGTTTTGAAAGATTTCTGATTTGAATCATGCAAAAAAGTTCGAAAGTAATTGTGCATCATTCGCATAAATAGATCAGACTTTTGGGAACGTCGATGTTTGTTGGCTTGTTTGGCAAAAAAATGGTATGCCAGAAGAAATTTTTCGGTGAGTTAAATATTCAAGAGCAGAATCTTGATCATTCATTTTTCCCTTATTTTATTAATCTTAGTAGTCTAATTGTAGTCCTAGATTTTCATTTTGATTTTTTTAGATTTTTCATTTTGATGAGCCATGCAGCCAAAAATCCGATCGAAAATCTATATTTTGGTCCAACTGAGGCTCAGATATGTACAATGAGGAAGGGTTCACTGGGAGGGATTACACCTTGTGAACGATTCTTTCGCTCGAACAGTCGAACTAGACGTTCCCAGGGAATGACTCGCTTGTACAAGGATCTTCTTGATGTTCCCCAGATATAGGGTCCAGTAAAATTACCAACATCTGTTCCATACCTGACCCTTTTGCGACAAGAACAATCGGAACATCTTCGCGTCGGCCTCCAAGGTTCAGGTGGGTGATGATCTCCGCGCAACTTTCTGGGAGTCAGTTTGGCTGGATGGCATAAGACCCAAAGACATTGCTCCCAAAATTTATGACAACTCCAACAAAAGAATTTGTCAGTCCACAAGGCATTGCTTACTGGCTACTGGGTCTCCCAGGTGAAGGTTGCTTCGGTCATCTCTTCTGAGCACATCGCCCTATTTATTGCGCTTTGGGAAAGACTCACCCACATCCAGCTAAACCCGGACATGCAGGACTCCATCACCTGGAAACTCACTTTTGATGGCCATTACTCTGCAGCCTCGGCATACAGAGCTCAGTTTCTTGGTTTGGTGGACATGGATATGAACCAAAATGTTTGGAGACCCCCAAAGTACAAATTTTTCGACTGGCTTGTTATCAATAATAGTATTTGGACGACTGACTGACTCCACTGCCGCGGATGGCCGAACTGCAACCTTTGTCTACTATGCCAACAAGTCCAGGAATCGACAGGCCACCTTCTTTTTCAATGTTGATACACCATTCGGGTGTGGGGCATGATCAAAACTTGGCTTGCTCTCCACCATGTCCGGCCCAAATGATTGGATTGTTATGGATTCAGTTAAGGTCCGGTGAAGTCAGAATGCCACTAAGCAAACTCCGTCGAGAAAGCCGCTTGTCTCCCTGATGATGCTTATCTTCTGAGAAATATGGAAGGAGCGAAATGCTAGAGTTTTTCGCAACACGGCTGCTCTGATGGGAGTGTTGCTCGGCAAGATAAAAGACGAATGCTCGATGTGAAGCCTTACGGGAGCAAAACATTTGTGTAACATTATGCCGCCAGAGGGATGTACTGTATTTGGCCTTTAGCCTAAACTGTTAACCTTCTAATGAAAATGGCAAATCTTTTGCCTAGTTTTTTTTTTCAAAAAAAAGCTGGCCCTTAACATCTCGTCTCCACGGACCGCTGCACAATTAATCCAACAACTCAACACTCATTCAGGGCATCTCCAGCCGCGCCCCCAGGAAGGCCTCCCCAGGCGATTTTTTCGCGCCGGCGCCAAAAAAACGGCCCAGTCGCGCCCCAGGAGCCCGATTTTCGCCGGCTTGGGCCGAAAACAGCGCCGGCGGACCCAGCCCGAACCAGGCGCGCTGGGGGGCGCCCGGGGGCGCCGGGGCGAGCTGTTTTGGCGCGAAAAAGACGCGGGCCAGCCGCGTCAGCGACTCGGCGCCTCGTCTTTCCCCAACGGCCTCGGTTCCCGCGGGGAATCAATGGCAAGGCTGCCGCCGGTCAGCCCTGCCATTGATTCCTCACGGGCGGCGCTTCACGGGATGCGCGCGCCGACGCCTCCCCTCCCTCGCACGCGTACACACGGGCGCGGCCCGGCTATAAAAGCCGGCGGCCTCCACTCGCCTGTGCCCACACCAGCCCTGCCCCTCGCCGCCGTCCAGCCCCTCCCTCTCCCTGCCTCTCCCGAGCGCCGCCGCCCAGCCTCTCCCGAGCGCCGCCGCCCAGCCTCTCCCGAGCCCGCCCAGCCCCGCCGTCGCCATGGCAGAACGCTTCCCCGGAGACGAGGCGGCGGCCAACGGCTTCGGCCGCCGTTCGCTCCGCGAACAGGAGTCCTGGCTCCTGTTCCAGGCGAACATCCCGGCGCCGCCGGACATGCGCGCCGGGCCAACGGGGTGGAGACTCAGCGCCGGGGGAGTGCCCATTCCCCCGTTGCCCGACGCCGTGGCGAAGCCGAAGTACTTCGCCGAGGAGATCGAGATCGTGCGCGCGTCCCTCACCGACGACCAACTTTCCCTCCCCCAGTACGCCGCCGACAACCACGCGGCCTGGGCGGCGTATTTCGAGCGCCGCCAGCAGCAGCGATTGGCGTCCACCAACGGCGCGCCGGTGGACGGCGGCCGGCAGAACAGCGAGGGGCGCCACCTCTGGTGGGGCGTCCCCGGCCGCACACTCGAGGGCGTGCTCACGTACCTCGAGGGCGGCAACGACCCGCCGTTGGCGTACCCCCCGGCGCAGCACCGACGCGTCGGGCCATGGGCGCCAAGGAGGTTCGGGTCCTCCTCCTCCTCTTCCTCCTCCCGATCCTCATCGCACTCCTCCGGCACTCCGGCCCTGCTCGGCGTCAAGGACGAGCCTGCGGCGGAGTCGCCGCTCGGCCAAAGCACTCGCAGCGCCGGCATCGTCATCAACGAGGGCGGTCGGCGCGCCTCCTCCTCGTCGGCTCCTCCACGCTTCGTCAAGCCAAAGACGGAGCCGGGGCTGGCGCCGGTGAAAGCGGAGTTTGACGCCGACGACGCGGCCCTAGAATGGGCGCGCCAGGACTCCATTGCGATGGAGAAGGCGTGCCGGGAGAAGGTGAAGGAGCGCCAGCGCGCCGCCCCGCGCCGCTTCGAGGAGCGCCGACGCGGCCGCGATGAAGACGGGGTCGTCGTCCTATGCGACGACGACGACGTGCCGCCGCCAGTCCGCCATGGCGACGACGGGTCCAGCAGAGGCGCCCGCGTCAAGGAGGAGAAGGCCGACGACGATGATGGCGGCGACGACTTCAGCCCCTTTCTTTTTTAGATTAGGTTAATGTAATGAAAATGCGCGAATTTCGCCGAAATTTTCCATGTTTAGCCGAAATTTAACTACTTTTTATCATAACTTCGCCGAACGGCCCTTCTTTTTTTTAATACGCGCCTGGGGACGGCCTTGTGGGCCGACGGCTGGGGACCGACTCGCCTCACGGCCATTTCTTGCGCCGGCTCACCCCCAGGCGGCGCTTTTAGACGCCCCCCGGAGGGCCAACGGCTGGAGATGCCCTCAGGCTTCCAAGACGCGTGCGGGCCTCCATTGGAACAAGCGACCGGCGTAGACGGCCACACGTCGGCCGGCGACACGCGGAGCGAAAGAGCCCGGCCGGCGCGCGCCTAGCTCCAGCGCGCGAGCATCCGCTCTTCTTCCTCGCGCGCGCGTACGTCACACCCACCCAACGCGACGATCCACCACCATGATACGCCTGTCCAATCCATGGATCGCTCTTTTTCCGCCCCGAGCTCACCTCTCGCGATCGATCTTATCACCCCCGACGAGCAAGCATATGCTCCTCGAGCGGCTGGGGGTAAAGGCAGGCAGGCAGCAGGCAACACGGCCAGCAAAAGCTTGGGGGTGACGAGTGACGACGAGAGGCAGAGAAAAGCAGGAGAACACTACCTTAAAAACCAAAAGCTGGCTGGCTGGCCAGAGGAGATCCCGTCCCGGATCTCTCCGCCGCTGCCTTTGGACGGAGGATCGCGTGATGCTTCTGCTGTGCCTGCCTGCCAATCCGGACGCTACATGTGACAGGGATGAAAAAAATACAACGAAGCTTTTGCGCATGGTCCAGAGCTTTTCCTCGCCCGCGCGCTGTCCGGGGGGACACGGCCCATGTGTGTGCGCCTGCGCCTCCATACTACGTGATCCCGTGCTTTTCGCAAAGCGAGGGTCTGGGCCTCTGGGGCAGCTGGTTGGTTCGTTGGTCAGGAGGATTTCTCTGGAGAAAAAAGAGTGGACTGGCTGTGGAATTTGATCTCATGGCCTCTTATCCGCATCTCTTATCGAACAAGTTAAAATAGTGGCACTGGTGCACGATGCAAGGTGCTTTCTCGCGCAAGGGTCAACTGTTTGTACATACATTGCAGGATAAGCCCTGTAATTGTGAGTAGATAAGACGAATGACGTGTGTGAACCTAATTCTTTTCTTTTCTAAAGACGTAATTAGTAGTAGCATTTTTTGAAACCGTGCGTCTAGATCCGAATGTATTTACTACTCCCACCGTTATACTAGCTTTAGTAGCTAGTATAAAGTTGAGTCATTTATTTTGGGACGGAATAAATATTTAGGATGTTGACTGTAGGTCCTTGGCATCCCTGATCAATTTTGACATGTATGCACGGCCGGTTGACAACCATCACATAGCCATTATTTTGATGGCAACCTCTTCTCCCCCCAACCCAAATCATTTTCTTCTGCTAGTTTTGTGCCCCTCTGTTCTACCCCTTCCATCGTCACTGCTCGAAAGCCAGTGCATGATTCAATACTTCGCCACCTTGCACGTGTGTGCATGCATTACCGTAACGTGCTCTAGTCAATCGACTCTCGCAATGGCCAAAGAACAAGAAGAGTTGTGGTGATCGTGATCATTGAGCTAACACACGATCGCCGACATCATAATCAACAAGAAAAAAGCCAGAGCCTTCAACCGAGAAGAAAGATAACAATTCGGGAGGGGAGAGGGGTCAATCCACCACGTGTGGAGGTCAAAACAAATCAGGGCCGTATAGAACCAACGGTGAACGTGCTTTTAGAATCCACGTGTGATGTTTTAAAAAAATGGGGCTAATTTGACCTCTTCAAAAAAGAATTATGACCCATGAGGTTTACTCACAAAATAATTAGCATTTGGAGAACAGTGATATGTGCAGCTTCACCTCTAGTTTTACTTTACCGTTGATGCTTTTCCTCTATGCTTACACCATCGCAATCGATGGATATAGATACCCCAATTATTTTGCAACACTCTATTCCTTTGATGCAAATATATATTCGTGCATATGCAAAAATACGAAGGTGAACATTGCGCATGCACCCGAATTGAAAAATAAATGAATAAGTCAAATAGATAAATATTTTTGAGACTTTTTGGCAACACACATGGTCTAGCACAATGCTCGTGGTTAAAGTATCATGACAAAATGAGTTATCTCGTATTCTGAGCAAAAGTCAACCAAATTTCGATCGGATATTGCTTTTGGCTATAGGGAGTATATGCTCCTGCGCGCTAAAAATGTATTTTGCCAAGGTTAAATTTGATTGAAAAAAAAGATGTGTTCATCATCACACCCAAATGCTA
>NC_041389.1:601122241-601157689 GCF_002162155.2 Triticum dicoccoides | reverse complement strand
CTTAGTTTTGGTTTTTCACCAAGAAACACTGCTATCCCATTTCTCATGAAGCACTGCTACAACCAAAACTACGCATCTCAAATCAATACTTCCTCCGTCCGGAAATACTTGTCATCAAAATGAATAAAAGGGAATGTATCTAGATGTATTTTAGTTTTAGATACATCCTTCTTTGTTCATTTTGATGACGAGTATTTTCGGACGGAGGGAGTACAATATAAAAGCTTCCATGGTTTTTGTACCTGCAATTTTGGCCCGGAAAAGCTGCATTTGTTTTTCGCATTTCCCAAAACTTTAAATGTGAGTACTACCTCCGTCCCGGTGTATAAGTCATTCGCGTAGTTCTAGGTCGATAATTTAACTATCTAAATATGTATTATATGTGACAAAAAATATATATTTAGAAACTACATCCGCGTGGAAATCTAGTGATATACTTTTCATGACATATAACACATATTTAATTCCTCAAATCGATGACCTAGAACTACGCGAATGACTTATACACCCGGACGGAGGGAGTATTATGCTAGACTATGTTTGTAGGAAAAAACTAAAAAAATATTTGCTGAATCCGGTGCACATAGACCCATGTCCCAAAAATCCACACCGCTTGCGTATGTCATTTTTCCACAGCCAAGGTACATTAGAGAAAGAAAAAAAACAATGCATCTTTATACCCAATCAAGGTGACAACTACCACTGATTGGATACTTTCTTCCACACACAACAGAAAACTACCATTGCTTGGGCTAAACTAAAAGTGGAACACATCAAATAGTCAGACTTTTGGTACATATCCCTTATGCCGTACTTTATATCATAAAGTCCTTTCCGTCTGTTTCCTTTGGTATTCCATAGTCCATACTCCATAGCAACCAGTGTACTTAAGTAACAAATCCTCCCAATTGGGTCCCAGACGAGTAATGTTGGCATCCACCTACTCAACCATTATGCAAAAAAAGCTATGATTAGTGCATCAGGTTAAGCCACCTGTCCTGTAAGCTCAAAGGAATCGATCAATTAGTTGCTTTAATTGCTTAGCCACGCATGTCAGATGGGTGAAAGAAACATTATGAGTTGCAAGAGGTTCTCCAATTAGATAGCTTGCAAACAACGTAACAAAATTTACTTCTGATCTATATGCAATTACAGCCCTGGCATTTTCCTTCTGATAAAAGATGCTTTATTGAACTACAACATCACATCAAGGTGATACAAGCATAACTAGTTCACACAATCACACTTTACTTCGGCGTAGTTAGGATGCACGCAACCATGACACACACACAAAAGAGAGGCAATATTACATAGCGACTCACGACTGCCTATGGAGAAGGTCACTATTTTATGCTTTTGGTCTCATATGCAATTATGTAACTAGCTAGTCGGTATCTTTTCTTTTTTAGCTGGAGGTCACTGGCATTGTTAATCCATGTAACTCTAGCTTCACTAACCCACAAAAAAAACTCTAGCTTCACTAACAATATCCACTAGTTGTCGTCGTTATGCATATCGTGATGTACGCAGTCATTGTGGATGTTGATGTAGTGTATTATATGTATATGTGTGTTGTGTGAGTACGTAGTTATTGATTGTGCTAGTGTTTATACTTAACAAGTGAAATTGCAACATTATAGTACATGATGATGGAGGATTTGCATATGGTATGCCGACAACATGATCATTCACTTGGTTATTTCTTCTTCTCTTTTTTGGTTCACTCACTTGCTTAGGTCAGCTGCATGTTCTTTTGATCCTTTTGTGTACAAAATTGCTTGCCAACAAGCGGGCACTAAGTTTCTTCATCTGCGCGTTGTCTAGGTGACACTCCCCATGTGTAGTGTGCCTCCATACTATGTGATCCCGTGCTTTTTGCAAAGCAAGGCTCTGCGGCAGTTGATTGCTTTTTGTTGGTCAAGAGGATTTTTCAGGAAAAAAAAGAGTGTGGATTCATTGTGGAATTTGATCTCATGGATTTTATCCGCATAATGTATTGACAAATTAAAATAGTGGCACTCGTGTAAGGTGTATTCTTACGCAAGGGTCAACTATATGTACATACATTGCATAATAAGCACTAATTGTGAGCAGATAAGACGAATGATGTGTGTGAACCTAATTATTTTCTTTACGTCAAGTTAGTCTCAATTTTGGGAAATTCGGCGTCTTGATCTGAATGTACTTAGGTTGTTCATTTCAGGTCCTAAGGCAACCATGGTAAACTTAGATATGTATATGTGATGACCCGGAAGTACAGGGTATCACGACAGTCTTCGAGGCTGTATTTCAACCAAAATGTATTGATTCGACACAAGGAGGACCAGAGTATATTTATAACCTTTATCAATTGAGTTGACAATTCAACCACACCAAAGAGATAACTTTCTTGCAGCAATTTATTAGTAGCACAATAATATGATAGCAGTAGTGATAACGCAACAACCTAGAGCGATAAGAAACTAGCTCCAAGTCATCAATCATATGCAGACATGTATTTCATATATAGTCTACGTGCTTACGATAAGAACTTGTATAACATCTTTTGTCCCACCCACCCGTTGTAGCAGGGTCCTAATGAAAACTAAGGGTAATTAAGGCACTCCTTTTAATAGAGAACAACAACAAAGCATTAACATATAGTGAATACATGTTATCCTCAAATTAAAGTCTTCCCCGTAGTGTATCCCAATTATTGTCACTTTGGGGTCTAGGGCTCAGAACGATGGCACATACAACTTGCAGGTATGATCAAGAACACAAATATATTCATGAAAACATACATGTTCAGATCTGAAATCATCATAGTTGAGCCCTAGTGACAAGCATTAAGAATAGCAAAGTCATAGCAACATCAATCTTAGAACATAGTGGATATTAGGGATCAAGACCTAACAAATCTGACAACGACGAATATGCCTACATAATAAACCTCATCCAAATCCCATCTACCTCCATATGCCTACAGAAGATTACTAACAGATGGATGTGAACATCATGAAATTGTTGATGGAGAAGGGTTGGTGATGACGACAACGATTAATCCCTCTCTCCAGAGCTAGAAACGAACTTCAGATTAAGGCTCTCGATGAAGAATAGAAGGTGACGGAGGCTCCGTATCATAAACGTGATTAATTTTTTGTGAGATATATGGAATTTATAGAGTTGGAATCAGGTCAAGACGGTGTTCAAGGGCCCCACATGGGTAGGTGGCTCACCCTGGGGAGTGGATGCTTCATCTAGCTATGTGGCGGCCTGGTGGCCCCCTACGGTACTTCTTCACTCGAAAAATCTTTATTTATACAAAATAAATCTCCAAAAATCCCGTTCCAATTCCGAGCACTTTTATTTTTTTCCCAAATAGTTCTGTTGAAAACAATGTAAGACCGGGTTAGTTTCATCCAAATCATGCAAATTAGAGGTCAAAACAAGAGCAAAAGTGTTTAGAAAAGTAGGTACGTTGAAGACGTATCAATATGCGGCCGGTTGACTACCGCTAGATAGCCATTTTTTTTGTTGCAATCCCTCCTCCTTCAACCTTGTGGCCCCTCTATGTTCTACTCCTTCCGCCACCACTTTTCGAAAGGCAATTCATTATATTTAACACTTCACTACCTTGTTTGCGTGCATGCATTATCGTAATGTGCTCTAGTCGATCGGCAATCACAGTGGCCATAGAACAAGAGGAAGAGTTGTGGTGATTGTGGGGATCATCGAACCAACACACACTCGCCAACATCACAGTCGACAAGAAAAAGCAGAGCCTTAAACTGAGAAGATATTGTTGGGAACGAAACATGAAAATCAAAAAAAATTCTATGAACACCCAAGATCTATCTAGGATAAGCATAGCAATGAGAGGGGAAAGTTTGTCTAGGTATCCTTGTAGACTAAAAGAGGAAACGTAGCATATATAACACGGTTGATGTAGTCGTACTCTTCGTGATCCGATCACGATCCAACCGATCTAGTGCCAAACGGACGGCACCTCCGAGTTTAGCACACGTGCGGCTTGATGACTTCTCCTCCAAGAGAAGGCGGATTAGTAGATGGGATCACAACCAGCACAAAAGCATTGTGGTGATGGTGGTGGTGGTGTCGGAATACCGGCAGGGCTTTGCTAAGCAAAAAACTGTGGACGAGAACTATGTCGGAGGGAGAGACGAGGCAGCAGCCAAGGCCAATGTATTGGGGGGCCTTGCTGCACCCCCTCCCCTATATTAATGTGTGGGAGGGCTGGGAGTCTATCCCTACTCCTAATAGGAGTTGGGGCCAAAGGGGGAGAGGACTTGGACTCCAAGTCCAATCTATTCCTACTAGGACCCTCATTTTTTCTCCATCCCTAGCCACATGGGCTTTTGAGGACTTGGTGCGCCTATCTCAATAAGGGCAGGGCGCCTCCCGTCAGCCCATGCCAGCCCTTGGGACGTGCTAGACCCACTTGTGGACTTCCGGGCTTCTCCGGAACCTTCTGGAAGCTTCTCGGTACAATACCAAAAAAACTACGTACACCTTTTTCCAGAACCCAAAATATGACTTCCCATATATAAATCTTTACCTCTCCACCATTCTAAGACTCCTCATGACGTACAGGATCTCATTCGGAACTCGAAACAACATTCGATTACCAATCATCAAATATCCCAATACTACTCTAGCGTCAATGAATGTTAAGCGTGCGACCTTGCGGGTTCGGGAATCATGTAGTCATGACCGAGACACATCTCCGTTCAATAACCAATAGCAGGACCTGGATGCCCATATTGGTTCCTACATATTCCACGAAGATCTTTTATCAGTTGAACCACGATGTCAAGGATTCGGTTAATATCATATGCAATTCCCTTTGTCCAGCGATATGTTACTTGCCCGAGATTCTATCGTCAGTATCTCCATACCTAGTTCAACCTCTTTACTAGCAAGTCTCTTTACTCATTCCGTAATACAAGATCTCGTGACTAACTCATTAGGTACATTACTTGCAAGCTCTTTACGATATTGTATTACCGAGAGGGCCCAGAGATATCTCTCTGTCACACGGAGTGACAAATCCCAGTTTTGATCCATGCCAACCCAACAAACACTTTTGGTGATACCTGTAGAGCACCTTTATGATCACCAAATTACGAAGTGACGTTTGGATACACACTAAGTATTCCTCGGGTGTCAGGGAGTTGCACGATCTCATGGTCTTAGGAATAGATACTTGACATGAAAAGCTATAACAATAAACTGATACGATCAATTGCTAAGCTTAAAGTTGGGTCTTGTCCATCACATCATTCTTCTAATGATGTGATCCCGTTATCAAATGACAACTCATGTCTATGGTTAGGAAACCTTAACCATCTTTGATCAACGAGCTAGTCTAGTAGAGGCTCACTAGGGACATAGTATTTGTTTATGTATTCACACATGTATTTAAGTTTCAGGTCAATACAATTCTAGCATGAATAATAAACCTTTATCATGAATTAGGAAATATGATAATAACCAATTTATTATTGCCTCTAGGGCATATTTTCAACAGAAATACAACCTTTCAGGATGGGATAGGGGTCAATCAACCACACTTGAAGGTCAGAACAGACAATGGCCGTATAGAACTAGCGTGAACAATTTGATTACTTCTGGGACCCACATAATGTGTTTTGAAGAAATGGGACTAATTTGACCTCTTCGGAAAAATATGACCCATGAGGTATTTTACTCATAAAATAATTAACATTTGAAGAATAGTGCTTTCAGCGGGATGCCTCCGGTTCCGGGTAGAGCTAAGGTAATAGCATTTGGAGAATATTGCTATTAGCCCCGTGACCATTTGCATAGTAACATGCTAGAAATGTTACGTGCAACTTCACCTCTAGTTTTACTTTACCCTTGATCGATGCTTTACTTTTTTTTGCTTACGCCACCACATTCGATGGATACGTATATCCCAATTATATTGCACCGATTACGTGCCACCCCTTCTGATGCAAATATATATTCGATATGCCTATGTATGTCCTTTTTCTATAGCCAAGGAACATCATAGGAAAAACAATGTTATCCTATCAAGTTGACAACTACCATTAATTGGATACTATCTGCACAAACAAAAACAAAAACTACCACTACTTGGACTAAACTAAAAGGGGAACACATCAAATAGTCACAACCAAGCACCGCGCCATTGCTTAGTAACTTTTGGTATGTATCCCTTATGTTACGCTTTATATCACTACAAGGCCTTTCTAGTTGTTTCCTATGGTATCCCATAGTCCATAACAACCAGTGTACTTTATTAACAAATTCTCCAAATTGGGTCCCAGATACGTCCTGTTGGCATCCACCTACTCGGCCATTATGAGAAAAAGCTTTTATTAGTGCACCAGGTTAAGCCACATGTCCTTAAAGCTCGAAGGAATCAATCAATTGGTTGCTTTACTTGCTTAACCGGGCATGTCAAGGGAGTAAAAATATTGTGAATGGCAAAAGGTTATCCAATTACATAGCTTGGAAACAACGTAACAAAATTTACTTCTGATCTATTATGCATTTACAGCCCTGGGCTTTTCCTTCTATGCTTTTATAAACTTATATCATCACACCAAGGTGATACAACCATCACACTTGACTTCTACGTAGTTAGGATACCTTTCATCTCATGTGCAATTACAACACTAGCTGAGTCCATATCTCTTCTTTTTTGGCAGGAGATAGCCGTCATTTTTAATCCATGAATCACAGCTTCACTAACACTATCCACTAACTGACTTCGTCACGTATATCATGATGTACGCAGTTGTGGAAGTTGTCACAACGTATTATATCTATATGTGTGTTGTGTGAGTAGAAAGTTATTGTTCGTGCTAGCGTGTATTCTTAACTAGTTTCTATATTGTAGTATACGATGGTGGGGTATTTGCATATGGTATGCCGATAACATGTTCACTCACTTGGTTACTTCTCTCTCTCTCTCTCTCTCTCTCTCTCTCTCTCTCTCTCTTGTTACTCAATTGCTTAGTTAATCCACATATTCTTTTGATCTTTCCGTGTAGAGAATTGCTCGCCAACAAGCGGGCACTAAGTTTCTTTTGGATCTTTTTCTTTGAGGTGTTTGAAGTAATGAACGTCGTCCATCTGACTTTGCTATATTGGTTTGCTGTTAGTAGACATCTATGTTAAACTTAAAAATAGACCAGATAGGCTTCAATCGGGAAGTTAGGTCTTCAGAAGGAGCCGGTTCTAGCTATATATGGGGGTTAATAATATATTTTCCTGCACGAGGCAAGGAGGATCTCTTTATTGGATAAGTGTGCACTAAACCAAGCATTTCTTCACAATGGGTGTTGAACACGAGGTCATTAATGGGCGTTGAATCATGTTCTAGTTAGATCCGTCGCTCAGCCCAAGTCCCTTGAAAGACTACTAACCACTTATTTTCAACATATATTATAAACCCCTATAACTGTGAGCCAAGTGTTCAGAGGTGATGGATTCAACCCTTTTTGCTGATGTTTTTACCGGTGGACATGAGAGAAATGGAGCTTGGTTAGGTAGTTGGCAATGTTTCCATCCACTCACTTCCAGTTATTTATCTCATCCAAGAGGAATCCTCTGACCATTTTAGGGACGCTTGAATTGCAACCTTCCATATCAAGTTTTGCATGGGCAGCTAATGAGAACCACCTTTCCTCCAGCAATCAAATTACAAAATGGCACATCCCATCGAACGGGCTAATTATGAAATATCATGTCCCATTCGATGAGCGTTGTGAAGAGCCAACATGAGAATGCGAGACACAATTTATTTTCCTACCTTCTAGATCGTTTCATGTGGCGGGGCGTCAGAGAGTTACAAGGTTGTGACTGTGATTCGGTTTGTCTCATGGATCTTTTTTCACGATTTTACATAGCTTATCTGGTCAACCCTGGCGTATTTTTAATCCATATATTTTGCTATCTACTATTGAGATTTGTGAAACTCCATAACAAACTTACCATTGGGTTGATGATGCCTAAACATCTTGTTGATTGCACTTTTAAATGGTCATTTCTCTCAAGGACATGATCATATCGGAGGAGGTGCTGGGAGCAGCCAGGTCGCTTCATGTTGGGACTGCACTACTAGAGGCCATTAGCAACTCGTGCCTTTTGTCTAAAAGAACTTACGTCTTTTCCTAAGTACATTGCCAAAAGTACAAAATACGATAGCTGATTATGTACATGCAACTGATACAAATGTAGATATACAGATATAATATGCATAGACCTTCTCTTTCATTAACTAAGAAACTATGTATCCAGTTATGTTTAAGTTTTTGTATCCTTTTATTACCGAACTTATACCTTTTTTTAGTTTACCGAACTTATCTATCTATCTACTCTACTACTTATAAAAGCATGAGTTTGGTTAATCCAAATAATATCATCCATTCAACCACACATATCCAGCGCCCAACATTGCTCCAATGATGTATCCATCACATCACTGTCAATACGGAAACAATATTTGCATTGCGTATAATTAATATTGAAAACAACACTAATAGCATTAATTCTACTAGTTAATCTTATAAACATCATTAGTTTCATAAATAATCTGCATAATGGCAAGCCCTAATTGCACTCTCTCCCTCCATCATATTAGACCGCAGCAAACCAACACAGGTAGCCATAAATTTTTATCATTGCACTATGTGGTTATAATAGGTTTAAAGTAGTACTACCTCTTATCCATAAAAAGTGTTGCAGTTTTAAACTAACTCCGGTTTAAAACTGAGATGTACTACTAATTATAGAAGGATTTGGCTAAGGCCATTGGGTTAAGCCAATCAATACATGTTGGTTCCACATAGCTTAGATTTCTAAAGTCAAACCTCACCCAGCATCCATGCGGCGACTGGGAGGGTCAGAAGAGTGAGAGACGACGTGGTAAAACTTCTCAGATAGTATCAATCTAATTGCACGTGTGTGCAGTGCACGATTACTAATGATTGAGAGCCTCAACAGTGACCGTGACCAGAGAGGAACCAGTCCGCGACACGGATGCGGGAGCCGCCCGTCCAACACTACCCATACAAAATTTAAAAACCGTTTAAACAAATTGGATGAAATTCATTACATTTTAGACATATTTTAACTAAAAATTATACTGGATTAATGTAAAACTAGTCTACGGTCAGCACCGGCGGATACCCATTCTCACGATGCGGATACCCTTGACAAGTCTACCGCCGGCCGGGGCGGATCTTCATCATCTTCTCTATGTCCGGCAACCCGCTCACCGGACTGTCGCGAGCCTCATAGATATATGCTTCAGCGCAAAAGGCCTCCGCTTCCCATGTTCGGCCGCGTCGCTCATCAGAGTGACACCGTCGGGATATGCTTCAGCCAAAGGGGAAGGGCGCCCTCCGCTTTCATGAAGCGCATATCAAGGTTGGTTTTTGGGGCGGGGGACGACGGTGGCCTGCGAACCGGGCAATAAATGAACGTGGCAGCGGTCTGTACGCCCGCAAAGCCCACTAGTTTGTCTTTGGTTTGCGGAAAAAAATACGTCCAAACCGTGGTGCGGACGATAGAATACTGTGATGGATGACAAATACGTTAGAACCGCGAAATCCGAATGGTTGTGTGTGGTTTGAAGGTTGACGTGAAAGTGCCCTAACTTCAAAGTCTACCACAACTACAGATCACATATAATGTGCAAGGAAACGAGATACCAGGACTTGCAGATGCCGCATGCATTTGGCGAATAAGAGATCGATCGACGCGAGTAGACGTACATAACGAAACGTGGAGAAAACCCAGCGCCTAATTCAGTTGCCGCAACTCGATCGCCACGCATCCGGAAAGAACCAATCGTTGCACCCGCACATGCTAGAACACACTGAACGGTACGTACGTTTGCTCGATCGGCGACGTGTGATGTACCGATCGATCGCGTCCCGTCGCACACACCTCCATCTTTAATCAACCATGATTAGGCGGCTGAAGCTGACACTCCCGGAAGTGCAGAACATCGCCGAGGCCATTGCCCATGCAACTTTCGTCCAACTTTTTCGATCACCACACACGTATAGGCGTATAGCATCCTAGTACCACGCGTACATACGTGTACATGCTTGTGCAGTGGATGCTTTAAAAGTTTAAAGATTTATCCATGCCTATGTACGTATTTACCACGTGACGCATTAGCGCATTGTAGCCCATTGTGTAAGTGGCATCGTGACAGCAGCATGCACAACACAACGCCCACGCCCTGGTAGTCAAGCTACGTGCAGCCGCTCAAAAAAAAAAGGAAAGCTAGCTACGTGCAAGACAAGCTCGTGTCCTTCCCGCTGTTGATCGTGCTAACGTGGCGGTCGCCCAGCCGCGAACGAGATCCCGGGTCGCCACGTCGGCGCCGGCGGGTCCCGGCGAGCAGTGCCTACGGCGCGGCGCCCAATGGGACGTCCCCACAAGTGCGCGGGCACCTGCATGCAGTTGCACCCCAGCCATCGATGCCCAGCATCTCGCGGCCATTACTTCGCGATTAAGCTAAAATGCGCCCCCCCACCCCACCCTACCTGGACCTACGTGGGCCCGCGACCCACGTTGCACCAACCGAGCACCACGCAAAAGGAGGAGGGGCGCCACGTGGGCCCGCATGGGCTTGCATGCGCGATCCGCCGTCCATTGACGCCGCTGGGCTCATCGGGGCCGTCCGTGCCGCGAAGATGGGAGCACGTGGGCAGGTTTATACGGGCCCGGCTGGGGATTGGATACACTGTCACGGCCGTAGAATCTTTACCCGCCAAGAAGAAAAAGGCGCCAAAGAAAGCCACCGGGGCGAAGGAAGAAGAAGCCTCACGTAAATGCAGGACCCGCGTGGTGGGTTGCGGGGCCCGCGGCGAGGGAGGCTCGACGGCCCGGCTCGGCCCGCGCCGGGTCTATAAATAGCGCCAGTTTCCTCATCGCTTCTTCCCTTTTCCCCGATCCCTCTCTCAAGTCCCCTAGATTCCCGGAATTACGGTTTTGTCCTTCATTTGTTGTGGTTGTTACTGTTAAGTGTCAGGAGAAAGAAAGAAAATGCTGTCTCTGCAGGAGGCGATCGGGCTTGACATGGACGCGATGACTTCCGGGTTCGGGTTCACCCCGTGGGAGGCCGACACGTGCCCCACCCTGGAGGAGCTCATGGCGGCGTCGTCCACTTCGTCCCCCAGCTCGTCCGGCGGGGCGGTCGCGGACCAGGCGGGGATGGTTGAGGACGAGGAGGAGCGCCGGCGGCGGCAGCGGCGGAAGGTGTCGAACCGGCTGTCGGCGCAGCGTTCGCGGGCGCGCAAGCAGCAGCGCCTGGAGGAGCTCCGCGGGACGGTGGCTCGCTTCCGCGCCGAGAAGCGCGACCTGGCCGCCAAGCTGCACACGGTGGCGCGGCACGAGCTCGCCGTGCGCCGCCAGAACGCGCGGCTCCGCGCCGAGGCCGCGGTGCTCGCGCGCCGGCTCCGCGAGGCGCACCGCCTCCTCGCGCTGCAGCGGCTCATGCAGCAGCTCCGGTCGCGTCGCCCGCAGCCGGGCGCTGGCAGCGGTCCGGGAGGAGCCGCCTTGCCGCCGGCGGCAGAGCTGGGGCTGGCTTCCCTCATGACCTACTAGGAGGGAATGAAGGAGGGCGCGGGTGGTCACGACCCATGACCATGGACGGAGTCACATACGTGTGAAAGTTTTGGAACGGATGGCGACGAGAGTACTACGTGCGTGAATGAACCGGGAGCACTACTGGTGCTTTAAGCAGCTGCATGCCATGCTACACTATGCTAGGGACCCGTGCTTATTTTAGTTGACGTGTAGGCTGCATATATAATTACTAAGTACTACTACATGAATGAATGAATATCCGTCACCTGATGTAAATTACTAAATGGAAAACTACTGCCGCTTTGGCGCCGTACGTGAAGAGCCCGACTGATTCACCGCTCACCGTGACCAAAATGCTCGTCGACAAGTACGCAGGTTGACGTACCGGTCTCTCTGTTTTACTCTGGATTGTCTAACGTCGACTGCCGTGAGAGGTGAGAGCCTTTAGGCTAAACGGAAAAGATGCACGTCTTCATTTTTTATCCACTGATTCACCGTCAGCGTACGTGCAGATTCACTGTGTGACCAAAATGGTCGTCGACGTGTGCGCAGGTTGACGTACCCGGTCTCTCTGTTTTTGCTCTGCTTATTTAACGGTGCATGACACTACGCCGTCTCTTGTCGATCGTGGGAGCCTTTAGGCCAAACGGAAAAGATGCGCGCCCTCTTTTCTATCGGATATCCTGGCGGGCCATGGTGTAACGTGAGCTTCTCCGCTTTGGTGAAAACAAAGTATAGGCCGTGGTGATAGAATTTGACAGAGACAGATCACTGACTTACGCAGCAAAGGTGGTCGACTGGCCAGCAGCCTTGAATCGAATAAGTAGGGCAAAGGCAAGAGCTTAAAAAGGAGGGCAAGAGATATGCTAGCGAGTAGAAGACTTGATGTTGCAGTTCAACAGTCGCTCCCAGATTCCATTGATCTAAAGGGTTAGAGCAACTTCAACAGGCCCCTAAACATAGTCCCCAGGCCCTAAGCAGCTTTTAGAGGTTGGGGGCGAAAGAAAGGAAAAGCAAGATACCAAGATCTAACAAGACTTCCAATTACAGCCCCAACAATAGGGAGAAAGATAAAACCTCGGTGCAACGCTGATCGTGCTACCAGCCGCCAACGGCCTCTTTCGCACCGTAGAACCTCCCCTATGCTCTCTCTCCTCTCCATCCGACCTCCGTATGCCTTGTAGTCATTCCTCGCCCTTGTTGTCATCAAGCTTGTGTCATGCCGCCACTGCTCCGGCTGCCATCCCACCCAATCGACCCCCTTGGTCGTCATTCTCGTGCCCCAATCGACTGCCTTCCCTCCCTAGTGTTGGGAATATTTTTTGTAGTCTACTCTCTATTTCTTTGCGCTTATCCATGGTGTCACTCACGTGTATATGAGGATTGACTCGGTAGGGACCTTCTTATATATTTTTTTCCAAAGATTCCAACTCTTATATAGATAAGATTCCTGGTTAAACTAGCTTACATGTAGAGTCCATCTCAAACTATCAACCACAATATAGTTTGTCTGTTAACCACAATATAAATACAAAGTTTATTGTATTTCATCGATAATCGACCAGATCAAACTATCAACCAAAATATTCTGAATGTAGTTATAGAACACATAATTCCAACACTTGCATGGCCTCACTTGGTTCTAGTGCTTCAATCTACACGACAACGGTCAAAAGGACGGAGATGGGTGGTAAAAAGAAAAAAAAGGAAATTTGAGCCCTTGCAGGTCCCACATGTCATAAGAGCGTAAGGGGTGAAAACCGGGGGTGGGGGCTTATTGTTGGAGTTAGAGGCAATTTTTTGGGGCTCAAGAAATGGTGCAACCTCCATCTGGTCTACGGAAGCATGAAAATGGGGGCTATTGCTGGGGTTGCTTTCACCGAGTATCCTTCATTACAAAATGGTTAAATATAATTTGTAGGAAGTTGATCTCATGTCTAATTAACTTGAACTACTCCAACAAGTGGTATTTCCTAGTTTATTTCTATTTTCCGAAACTGGATTCATTCTGAATTTCGTGGGTTCCAACATGATCCTAAAAGCAACACGCAAAACAATTACTAAAAGCATGTCAGTATACAAATCATTCTAACTAAACCTCACTACTAATAACACAATGCATGTGCGTTGCAACGAAGCCACAAAAAAGTCAAGGAGTTAGGCAATCGGTTTATGAGATCACTGAAAGGTGTTTGCGTCCCACGACTGTTGCGTTGTTCATGGTTAAAAAAGAGCAAGAAGGCGAGGGGAGATCTACACGCGACGAATGTTGGAGAAACTTAAGCGACGATGATAGGGGCTTTGCAAGATTTGAAGTGAGATAACATTTTAAGTTTTGAAATGTGGGAGGGTGGGCATTAGGAAGGAGAGTGCACGAGGTCGATGATCAGTTAGGAGGACGATGCCCATCGTTGCATTGAAATTAGATTTTGTTTGCTCTTTTATGCTATGATATATAGCAACAAGAGTTGTTTTGGCGGAGAAACGACAACCAGGAGGATCGTTTTGAGCTGATGTTTCATTTCCGTATTTGTTATTTGCATCTTTAGTAAGAGTGTTGGCATGAACGATGTATTTGTTCATTTGTGTTAGTTTTATATAGGAGTAGAGGTGTATTCGTTTATATATGCTTCTGGAAAGGTAGCTAGCATCACATCTGAGCAAAAATGTATTTGTTTGATTGTGAATCTTACAAGGCTAATGGCCCTACATGTGAACAATGGCAGTGGAAGAAAAATGAATTCACCATCAATTCCGACATAACTTTATAAGAGCATCTAAAGTCGAGCGCCCCAAACCCGCCTCAAACGCAGGGGCGGACAGCCTGGTCATTGACCGGTCACGAAAATGCGACCTAGACGGGCGCCTCAAACGGGCCTCAAACGCCCAACCCAAATATGAGGCGCATATGGGGCGCCCGGGCGTATGCGCCACGTCGGACTGACGATGGGCATCGTCCTCCGTGGACCGATGGCGCCGTATGGAGCCACTCCGGTGGGCTCCGTAGTGCATAGCCCGGCTATTTAAGCCGACCGCCAGCATCGAACCCCTACCCGTCCACATTTCCACCCTCACATCCGCCGCCACTTTCCACTAGTCGCCCACCAGCAGTAGTAGCAATGCCCCCACGCCGTCGGGTCAGGAGCTACCCGTATCTAACGCCCGAGCGCCGGCTACAGCTCCTTCAGCAGATCCGGGCAACGCGCGAAGCCCGGATCGACTTGGTGCTACCTCCAGACGTGGTGGATCCGGAGGAGGAGGAGGAGGAGGACGTTGAGAGGATGTGGGGGACGCGGATCTGCATGCCAAGCAGCAGGAGATCCTCGATTCCCTCCGATCGGAATCGAAGGCGGAGGCCAACCGTCGCAGTCTGCAAGAGGCAGAGGAAGAGCACCCGCGGTCTTTGATGAGATGCTCGTGTCTACGGATGATGACGAGGAGCCGGAGCGCTCCCACACGCCCATCTACCCGTCACCCGGCACCGACGTCGTGGACATCTCCGACGACAAAGCTTAGTTGGTGTAGTACGTAGGATTTCTTTAGCATGCTTTGTATTGATCTAGGGGATGAAATATGCAAGACTCGGATGCACAGGAGCAAATTTGAGGCTTGATCGGACATTGTCCAGACGCGCCTAGTCACGCCTAGTCGCGTCTGCGGGCGTTTGTGAGGTTGGATTTGTTGTCTATGGTTGTAGATGCTCTAAGCACGCGAGATGATTGAGAACCAAAGTACGCGACCATCGTGGACCTACCATAGCAATGGCTCTCAAGATGCTTTACCCATGCTAGCAAGTACTCCCTTCGTCCGAAATTACTTGTCGAAGAAATGGATGTGTCTAAAACTAAAATACGTCTTGATACATCTATTTCTCCGACAAATATTTCGGACAGAGAGAGAGCAGTTAAGTGCTAGCTCGAGCTCATATAAACTTGGGTGAACAGTAAAATTGGAAAAAACTGAATTTATTTTGTGACAAGCATTGACGAATGTTTTGAATGCTTGAAAAGTTTCATCGTGAAATCACATTTTTAAAAGTCATGGAAAAAAAACGATGTTGTAAAATGGTATTTTCAAAAGCATTTTGAAGTGATGACTTATTTATTTTTACCACGACTTCCACAAATATCATTTCATTATCAAATTTTACAAGCACTAAAATATTTATCAGTGTTTATTATAAAATTTTCATATATTTAAATTGATTCTCATTTTTTCGAATTTTAGTATTTTATTGTTTTATCCCGAGCTCATTCGAACCGGGGAGCAGAAGAGTGCTTTCGTAGGAGCTGGCCAATTCTTAAATTAGCTTGGCAAAAGCAATCTCATCAAATTAGCTTTGTGTTCCCTCCGTCGTGTAGCGGCCGCTACCTACGACCGATTTATCGAGCGTCGTGCCGGAGTGCCGACATTATCCGGTCGATACGATCAAACTGGCGCCACGTTACGTAGCCTAATGTCCAGCACTCTGATCTACTACCAGCTATGACCCCTTTACGATTAAACATTTCGACCCGTATAGCACGTGGAGTACTACTGACACTTGAGCTCCATTGCAGTCTTGACGGGCTTCCCGGTGGCGGTGCCCACGTGCGACCACCAAGCCTTTGGAACGAAGGAAATCAGGCACGCCGCAGTGCGTGCACGCTTCGCCGGCGACGGACGCGGGTAGCCCCGGCCGGTAAGCAAAGGGCCGGTCAAGCAGCGCTGGTGCGATCTGCTGGACCAATGCTGCTGCTTGGGCCACAGCGTGACCATTGACCAGCTCTCCCCTGTTGAAATTTCCTTCATTCGATGCCTGACAGAAGGAGTGGCCAACACGAACGAAACGTGATGCAACACTGGTACGAGCAACAAGCGGTGTAAAGGATCTCCAACGCCTACGGCCTACCTGCAAATTTGCTCCCTGGATTTAATATAAACCGGACGAAATTCATTACCTTTTATACATATTTTAACTAAAACCCGATTCCAAACCTACTCTAAATGATTGTTGGCGTTCGTCCGAGCGTGAGCACGCGAAATGAAGCTCCGGCCAACTCTGCCTCCGCAACCATGAGCCCCCGGAGGTGAAGTTATCCGCCCCACATCCCTGCCAAGCGGCTAATCGGCCGACGATGTTGAATCCACCAAGCTTGGATTCAACAGAAGGGGAGAAGCGGTGGCCTTTCTAGGACCTAAGCGTCGGCGACCTCCCATATGCTTTACTCTTCCTCGTTGCCGAAGGCGGTCGCAGGCGTGCCTGCTTCATGGTCGTGGCGGCAGGGCTTGGTCGTGGCTGAGCTGGCTATGTCCTCCTCGTCGTCGCCCTTGTCGAACACCTCATCCACGGCCTTGTCCATCTTATTGTAGGCGACATGTAAATTCGCCTGATACTAGATGTAAAGCTAACGCCAACGGTTGCGGCGCATTTCGCAGGCGGTGCAGTGGGATTTCACTAGTGCCTCCTGCTCGGCCACGTCCACGTCCGGAACTATGGCTGTGTCGATGATGAGTTGCTCCTTCGCGTGCCTATGCTCGTCGAGGAGGCGGAGGTTGTAGGCCTAGTCGGCTTGCCAGAACTTGCCCCCCACCCCCTCCTTCAACACCATGCCCGTGTAATGGGCACCGGCCTTGCCGATGGTGATCCGGCATATGCACCGGCTCGTCCTCGACGGCGTCCTCCATTGGGACATCTACAACGCCGACCTCCGTCTACCAGCCGGCTGCAATGGCAGCGATCTTCTTTTTTTGCTCAAATGATAATTTGTCCCAGACGGCTTTGGAGCTCGAGGAGGCCATGACGAGCATGGTGTAGAGAGGAGGAAGAGAGTGCATGATGATGGATGCGACGATGGTCGGGCCTACGGTTTATAAAGCGCCAGGGGACGGGAGGTGGCAGGCAACCGATGACATGATTAATGGCGGACGGCAGAAGATGAGCGGGTGGCATCGGCTCGCCATTCATCAGCAACCGCGTGCGTATGATGGAGGCGGGCGGACGGACTGGTACCGTTTGAATGCGGAAAGACTCGGGCCGGCACTCTCGGGCCGGCGCGCCGCTCCAATGCCGGCTCCAGTGAGATGTCGTGTCCGAAAGAGTGCCGCCCACGCCGCTCCAATGCCGGCTCCAGTGAGATGTCGTGTCCGTTCTAGGCCAACATGAATGTGACGCTGATGCTCCACGGTTGTCCGGACGTGGCAGCGGTCCGCACACCCGCAAAGCCTTCCCGCTTTGTATCGGCCTGCAGACCGATACAAGACCATATTGGATGACAAAACCCGTCTGAACCTCGTGGTTCCGATGGTTGCCGGCGGCTTGATGGTTGGTGTTGGAGATGCCCTAATTCGGCAGATAAGAATTGCCGTTGTGGAGCAGCAAGAGCCATAAATTTTATGGAAAGAAAAACATAGGTGCGCGATACCTCATACCTCTCACCCGTTGAGCTCGTGACGGACAACTTTCGGGCGCTGACAACTGCACGACTGCACTCCACAGTGCAAGATCCACTGCACAACAGAGTGCCAGAAAATGGCAACAGGATAAGGATAATGCCAGCAAGCAGTTCACTATGCGATGCATTACACTAGCAGGACTGGCTGGGAGTCCAAATGGATAAGAAAGTTTTTCATTCAAAAACAGGAACTCTGCAGCAAAGTGTTAGCAGCAACGTCCCAGCCCAAGATAACCGCAGTACTACTGCAGCAAATGGAGATTGTTATCTGCTCTCGCTTCCGCTTTACTTCGCTATGCAAAAGTGCGCACTTTTTACAGGATACCATTAATTAAAACCATTCAGTTGTGCATCAAGGACGCCTTCTCGCGATGTCCACGTCGGCACAAGGAGAACCATTCAGCTGTGCATCAAGGACGCCTTCTCGCGATGTCCACGTCGGCACAAGGAGACGAGCGAGTCGCGACCTGCTCGTTTTCTGCGGGGCTCGTGCTAGGCTTTCGTTGAGAAGAATAACAAAAGGGGAAAAATGACATCGTACACGTCACTAAGGGGATTGGGCAGTGACTCTTCCTCTCATCTCGCCTCCGAGCTAGGTTTAGCGCCGCCGCCGCTGCTGCCGCCGCCCCCGTACCTGCTGCTCCGTCGTTGCCCACCGGAGGAAGGGCCCCTGTTCAGACCCGCTCCTTCCCCGAGTTAGGCCGTCTGCGCGCCGTCGTCGTCCTCGTACCTTCGCACGCGGCGCTGGAGAGACGGATGAGGAGCTCGAGCAGTTCGTGCATTCATCCCTCTTCCCTCGACCATCGACGTCTACTGCGACAAGATCCGCCACCTCGTCGACCCACCCCGACCCACGTCATGGGGCGCATCTCCTTCCACCGCCTCCACATCAAGAACGTCTGCCGCCTCGAGGGGATCACCAAGATGGCCGATCTGGTGCGCCCCTTCCCACCTTCCCTCCCTTCGCCGCTCGCACTCGTCCTCTAATGGGTCTCCATCGCGCCATCTCTTCCTTGTTGATCTCGGTTGCTGCCTCCGCCTCGTCTCTTCTCCACGGGAACAACAGATGGCAACAAGGAAAGTGGCTCGGCCCAACCATGGCCATGTCGCCGCCACCAGTTGTTTTCTCCGCCCTTCCCTCTGAGCTCTTTCTGATTCCTTCATAATTTCGTAGCTAGGGTTTGTGTGTCCAGTCCACAAGATTTCTTACACCAACGATTGTTTCCATAAATCTATGGTTGCTATGGAGTGGTTTTGGGTACCCGTAAGATTCTTACACCAGCAACTAAAGTGACCAGGATTTGTCTTCATAGAATCCAGGGCTGCTATGGAGTGTTACTTTTCCTGCTGAGTGTACAATTTATTATAAATATTATACGATGAAGTACTAAAGTTCAAAGTGGCATATGATCAGATATTCAGATTCCCTTTGCAGGTTAAACTCTATACCAGCAAAAAAAAATGTTTTACAGTATATCTCCAAGATTCTCCATTTAAGATATTATAATTTCAGTGATGATGCCTTATTTCAGGATAATTGGTGTTGTTTTTGCTGCAGCTCGGGCCGGATTTTGGATTGCAAGGCTAAGCAGGTCAACTTAATTGGTATGCTTACATAGAATTCTTTCTGTATTAGTTCTTTTGCAATCTCATTCTATCTGAACAACAAGTTTAGTGACACAACGGCAGAAGCTGAAAAGAAGAAATATATAAACCACATTGAGGAGTTAGTCCAATGAATGGGATGGGAGCCCTTCAAAGTCACATATACAAGCGATTTATGTTCAAGCTTTATACGAGCAGGCAATTGAGTTAATCGGAAAGGGGATAGCCTATGTGGATCACCAGGTTCATTTTCTCTTCTCCTTTCTTTATCATGGTATAATATGAAGTTTGAAAGGAATAGGCATGTATATCGAGTCCTTGACAAATAAGTAAAGGCTAACTGGTATATGATGCTAGATTTTAGAGCAAATCAAGATATACAAGGAAAAGAAGATGGATAGTATAGTTAATCTGTTGCACACATCTAAAATTGTTGGATGATTTCATTTCATTTTTTTAGTTCCATAGATGGGATTCAAATATTTACATGCATGATATATCACATAGTTTAGAATATGCTTTTCCTTGTCTCCTTATTATGCTAATTGGGATTCAAATAGAGAAGCCATGACACATGTCCTTTGTTCTTTCCATTTTTTTAGGAGTTCTTTCAATTCTCCTATGCTTGGGATCTGTTTGATTGATGGACCTTAAAGCTCATGCAATAATGCATGAACTTGTCAAAAGGTGCACATTCTAAACCAGTAATAGTGCTTCTACATTAAATTATCCATCTTCGGATGGGTCACTATTTACTAACTACTGAGTCATAAGCACCAAAGTTTGGGGCATGTGTTAGTATCCCTGTGACTTGGCATGTGAAGAAAATACACCATTTCTGTTTATTTGCATCTGTTCTTGACATTCTTTTGTCGTCTTGATACTTCATAAGTAATCTGACAAAGTCTAGGTAGTTGTTTTACTCTTTGTCGAATTCATTTTTTATTGTGATACAAAGGAAATAATGTAAATCATTAGGATTCTCCAAGAGTAAATCAGAATGCATGCTTCATATAAAGGCTCGGTTGATCTTAATAAAATTTCACTATCGATGTTCTATTCTTACATAGTTTTGTTCGAATTCTTCTTACATAGTTCAGTTTTGGTGTGTTGCCTGCTCATTCTTCTTAAATAGTTTAGTTTGAATTCTTTGCCTTGCTGATAGTATTTATATTGGCAGAGTAAAGAACTAAGCATTTGTCCTCTACGCACAAAAGCTAGATAGAGATTCTTTTGGTTGCTGCAGTGCATGCAATTCTATACGAGTATGTCACCAACTGGTTCAGATTGGATGAGTCCATGTACCATTGAGCTCTCAATGACTACTACGATAGCACCGGTAAGGTTCATGCTTTTCGATTTCTCCTGTGCAGTTTCCCTATAACTGTGAGGAATCGAATACCATCTGTGTCTTGGTTGTCATTCTTACAGTTTGATATTAGAGCTTCATAGTAATTACAGTCTTTATTTTTATGATGAAGATTTGGTGGGTGAATTCTATCTGTGGTTGACGTTGTTGTTGTTATATGTTGAGGTTTTAAGTGTTGATTGGTGTCTTGTCAATTTGATAGATGCTCATAGATGTCTCCTTTGCCATATGTGTGGTTATTGATTTGGCTCTAATATGTATATATACGATGTGGTGAATATGTACAAATGGTTTAGGTACATGTGGTGCATGGTGCCTACTGCCAAACTATAGTCAATTCCATCTTGTAATATCCGTAAAGCTGAAAGACCGAGATAACTAGGCCTGCAACACAAGGCAAAAATAGATGCCTAATCACACCTTTTGGCTCCTATAGGAATGATGAAGAATTTTCTTGGGCACAAAATGTACACTAGGCTTGTCATATCGTCTAGAGTAGCATACTTCGAAGCTTATGTGAAGTTGTTCCCTTGTTCTAGCTTTGACAAATATGACTGACAAGCGGGTGAAATGACAAGTTTGAATTTGTTGTTATGTTATTTGCATCATTCAAGGGCTCGTGTCACTAATCTCATGCTAACCTTTAACCTTTAACATATGTTGAAAGCCAAAGATGGCACCAGAGAGATAGGAGGTGTGATTGGGAATAGGATAGAAACAAGCATAGTACTAGCGTGTTACTTACATTTCAAACTAGATGTCTTTGATACCATACTTGATTTGTATATATAAGAGAATGTTTGTTTGATAATAACCTTCTTTCATACATCATCCACTTGCTCATTTTTGTTATCTGTTTTGGTTGACTTGTATACCTAGAGGTATATCTTCTTCCTGAACATATGTCAACTGTGTGATTTATCTACTTATTGTGGGATTTCACATCCAGGTTCAGCTGCTACCAACATAAATGTGGCTATGTTGGAAGATGATACAGGAAATGTTCATGCCGCTCTAAGCCATTTGCACGAAGCACTATTATTAGTAGTTACAGAAGCTGGCACTTACATGGGTGCATGTCGGTGCCTTCTAGAGATTAGGTTCCTGTTTATCTAATGCAAATTTTGCTGCCTATATTGCGCAAGATTGCTTTGCAGTTCTCTTGGACACTAGGATTGATTGTGTTGCTTGGTTCTGGTATCTAAGGATCTCTTGTGCTGAAACATTGCGGTGCTTTGCCAAGTGTTTGTGATTCTTTTTTACCGGTAAAGAAAACTTACGCTAACAATCGTTAGTTCATTGGGGCACATGAACCATAGTGAACATTGGTTAAGATGAACACATTGACATAATGGCATTGATGTTTGATGTATGTATGTTTGTATGGTCCGCGATGGTGGCATGAAAAGTGAATCAAGTTGGTAGACAATCTGAGACGATGTCTGGTTAGATATTATGGAGATGGTCACTGTAGAAGTGAAATTTAATCTGTAGTAATGGATGTGTCTGATTTAATACTGGCAATGTCAGTATCATATTGTTGTATGGAGTAGCAGAGAGAAATGTGTGGTGTAACATGGTTGAGCGAGCCAGGACTTTCTGGTCTTTTGCTATTTGTAAATAAATTAGCTGATTTTATCTTGATTCTAAATTTCTAATACAGCTACATATGTACATACTGCTATGGGACTTCATATTGTCAATTTTCTTATTTTAGTTAAGTACTGCATTTTAGATGTGCACTGTGCTTGGAGCAACTAACACCACCAGGACCGTAAGATTTTTATGATTTATACCAAAAACTGTTCCATGTTACTTGACAATAAATGTGTATGAACTCATGTGAATATGGACACCCTAAAGGTGCAATGAGGTGCTTCAGCAAGGCAAGTGTGCCACAAGTACGCACTCAAGAGGCCCGCCATTGGCGGGCCCCAACCACTAGTAGAGGAAACAACGCTACCAGAGTTCTCGACCCCCAAAATACTGCAGTCATTCCATGAGGATTGCAATGTAAAGGTGCTGGTTTTTCCAGAAACAAATTCGGAACTCACTCACTGACAGGGGCGCAAAACTAACTCCCACATGAGGTGATGGTTCCATATGCAAACACAATATCTGTCATGGTGTTGCTAGAAGGAGGGCGCGATAGGGCCGGCCGGGGGCCTTTCTGCCCACGGCCGGGCAAGAGGAATGGGATTTTCTTCTTAATTCTCACTTAATTAGATTGATACATCTCTCTTTATATAGAGGGGTTTACTTGACTCCCAAGCAAGACTTACTTGACCCCTAAGCAAGCAACCCTTATTTCTAATTAATCCTAAGACTAACGGGCTATACCGTCAGACCAGACCCATTACGTACTCTAACACTACACCCCACCTGGAAATGCAAGTTGTCCTCGAGTTGCAGCCTAGCCAACTTATAACCATGACTCGACGCAACACAAACTTAGCACCTAAAAACAAGCCTTTTACATCTCGGCTTGTTTTATTACTCTCCACCTGAAATGGACTAGGACGCTTTATTTTGGACCACTTAACAGAAAGTGGACACCATCCTTACGTCGGACGTGTACATGTACATCCACATGGATTCCATGGACACCATATGTACAAAAGGAGTGCATGTGTATGGTCACCTGGAAGTGGTCGCAAGAGCGACCAGGACAGGCGCCCTCGCGGCGGCCGACGACGGAATGCAGTTGTGCTACGCGGTGCGCTCCTGTCGCTGACACCATGCCTTATCCCCGCCGGACGGCGGTTGGTCTGCACCGCACAGAGAAGAGTGGAGGGCTTGCTATGAAGAATGATGAGGAGGGATGCGCCCCCCCCCCCAACCGCCGATGTCGCAGACTTTGAGGTCGCTGCCCGCTGGGAAAACAGCATGCCCGCCACCCGTGGGGGAAACCGCGCGCAGCTGTAGACCAGGCATCTCCCGCACACGCCGACGCGCTAGGAGGCCGCACGCAGCAGCCTACAGCCTCACCGTCGCTGACACGTGGCGGGTAGCGATTCAAGACGGAAGCGGTGACGGCGACGGCGGGGACTTGATCTGCTGGATGTGGACGCCCTGGGACGGCGGTGGCGCTGATGGGAACGAGGTCGTCGCAGTCCTATCGTAGGGCATCCCATACTGGGCGGCGGAGCTGACCGGCGGTAGCTGCTGCAGCTGCAGCGGCTGATGCGGTGTTGCGCCGGGCAGCGGCAGCGGCTGCTGCGGCGGAGCGCCGGGCGCGGCGGAGGCCGCCAGGAGCGGCGGCTGCCACTGCAGCCAGGGCGGGGCGATGGTGACGGTGGATGGCAGCTGCAGCGGCCCGGCGAGCGCGGCAGAGGCCGCCTGGTGCGGCGGCTGCCACGGCGGCGTGGTGGCGGCAATGGGCGGCGCAACCGGGTGCGGCCTGTAGGACCCATCCAAGAACAAGCGGATCTCCTGGACCGCCTGGGTTAGGTCCCGCAGCGCCCTGGACACCTCCTTCGTGGTGAGGACGGCGGGGGCGGGCGCGACGGAGGAGCCCGGCCGGGCAAAAGTGACCGGCAGCGGGAGAGACGGGTTGGACGGCGGTGAAGACATGATCGAACCGAAGCTACCTGATACAAATTGTTATGGTGCTGCTAGAAGGAAGGCGCGAGAGGGGCGGCCGGAGGCCTTTCTTCCCACGTCCGGACAAGAGGAAAGGGATTTCCTTCTTAATTTTTACTTGATTAGATTGATACTTCTTTTCTCTTTATATAGAGATGTTTACTTGACGCCCAAGCAAGGCTTACTTAACCCCTAAATAAGCAACCTTTATCTCTAATTAACCCTAAGACTAACGGGTTATACCGCCAGTCCAGCCCATTACGTACTCTAACTATATCACAGTCTTAGTATATGTTCCGGCTATAGACGGGAAACACAAACATGGAGTGCCTGTTCTGTTCTAGGCTGAAACAACGGTCAAATCCCACCCATATCAGTCCATATAGCAAGCCCATTCTAGATATGATGTGAACACAATAGAACATTGCAAGTAGACCAAAAAAGCGTACATACATGACGATTTCTATAAAACGCACATTGCGGGGAACCCTTAGAATAATACGAAGATAAATGAAGTATAACCCTTCTGAACCTGCACATATCTTTTATATATGTCGACTGAATCATCACTTTAATCACTACTAATGGCACTTCTAAATGAAAATGCAGGGGAGAATAACAGACAAACTCCCTAGGTTTTCTATAGAGATTAGTTAGATCCATTGCAGGTCATCGGTATCTCAGAAGAACCCCTTTAAGCCCAGTTTATTCCTTTCTCTCCAGCAAAAATCAAGCCCAGCCTAACATAAACTACAAACTACTCCCTCCGTTCCTAAATATAAGTCTTTGAAGAGATTTTACTATGGACCACATACGGAGCAAAATGATGGAAATGTCAAAAAAATAAAAAATAAAATAAGTTTCCCATGTGATATGTGGTTTAGTTATTGGGAAAATTTATAAATATGAATTTCGAATTTATTTGCATCTATATACATCCGTATGTAGTCCATAGTGAAATACCTACAAAGACTTATATTTAGGAACGGGGGGAGTACTTACGTACATAATTGCCAGAGTTCAATCATCCAAAAAACATTACTGCCCGAGTCGCGCAATTTCAATGCTGCAACTTTGGACCAAGCAATTGTGCAATTTTAAAACTCATTAGGTTCAGCCAGTCGTGTAACGAAAACAAACATGCTAAGTGTACCTGAACTCAGTCAGCTGTTATGCGGAAACAAGTATGCAAACTGTCTTGTCAAGTTTACATGTCCACAAATGCTGAATTCAGCAAATGCCACCACGCCCATATGTACAAGTTTCGTGGGAAATTTGTCTGTTTGGAACTATCTAATTTGAATCCATCCAACCCTAAAAAAAAAATTGAATCCATCCTGTCAGTAATACGATCTATATATTCCTTCCCGTCTGCACACTTAAGTGCTGATATTACTCACCCTATCCCTGCCTGAAGTGAACTAAGTGCTACAAAAAAAAAGTCCTCACAAAAGAGTCTTCAGCTTTCGTCTCCAACGTCTTCCAGCCTCCGCCCAATGGCGTAGCGGTCGTGCCTGATAGAATCATGGAGTTGAACAAACAACACCTTGCCAAGATAGTAGAAGGCGCAAAGGCCAAAGCTGCCCAATCATGAGAAACGGTAGACTATCAAGTTCATGGAGGCAGAGTAGCCCAATCTTGGGACGACGCCCTTGGCGAGAACATAAGGAACACCCAGAGCAACAAGTAGCTTCATGGCGACAGGAATGCACACATCTTGAAAGAACCACCATATTGGTCTGAGCTCTGCAGAAAAATCTTCATTTGCCCACTTAAGCTTCGCCTCCCAACTTTCATCGACATGGTTAATCCATAAGAGCTTAAAGAGCCGGCCCAGGAGCCAAGTGCGGAAAAAGCTTAGAGCTGGAAAATCACCATCAATCCCAACGAAGGGTGATATCAGTAATAAATCAACCAGCAAACCGATCAAGAGAGGAATGATGACCGTCTGGCAAAGAAACAATCAAGTTACTTAGCTGTAGGATAAACTAGAAAAATATATAAATGAAGCCACCTAGATTGAATCCCTCACCCATATGAAGAAAAGCAGATCCCTCTTCAAAGCTAGAAGGCATGTTCCCCCAGAAGTCATGCAGGCAGATAAATCTCTAAGGGCGGCAATGATAGTTGATATGATGCAAAATCCAACAGCAATAGCAAACAGATCTACAAGAAAATACTTGCACAAGTAAGCCCAGACAAGATTAAACATTTACTTCCATTGCAAGTCCGATGACCATCTCTGAACAGTCATTTACCATTGGACTTCAATCCACCTGCTACTGGCAGCGGAGGGATGGTAATCAGCAATGCACGGCCTACTGAGACTGGAAACAAAAGCATAGCAGAATAGAATATCACAGCAGTCAACCATGCTAGGACCAAGCGTAGAATTGTTCGAACAGCAGCATATCTCCTGCTGCAATGTGCAAGAAGGGTAAGTAAGCATAATTTGTTTCTCGAAGAGCCCTTTTCACATGATCCATATTGCCCTTATAAAAGCCATGTCAGGCAGCAAAACATTATTTGGATTCAGTACCTCACTTGATTGGCTTGTATAGGTTTGAGGATCCAAATATGTAACCTTCTAGTTCTGGAACCTACAGCCTACTTGAACCATATTGCAAGTTATCCCTATGCTGAAATTTTACTAAAACAAATCGAAAATTATGGACTATCATAAGTACCAAATTGTCAGCATGCCAAGTGTGACCGCTTAGGGCATCTTCAATGCGAAGTGCTTAGATAGGCGCTTAGAAAAATAAAATAACTTTCATAAAATTGAAAAATCACCGAGGCGTTCGCTAACACAACGCTAGCCGCTGCCTATAGGCGCTAGCTAACCACTGACCCAGCCGTAAAACTGGTCGTTGGACGCGTATTCTAAGTCATCGGAAGGAAAAAAAAGATTAAGCGCTCGCGGCCAGAGTTTGCGTCGATGCCGGGCTTGACGCCAGGATTAGTCAGCCCAACTTCCAATCGGGGAGGATAGGAATCCTGGCGCCTACACTTAGCGCCCCGCGTTGTCGATGCTCTTAATGAATTGACAGTGAGCAGAGACCCAAATTGCAAGTTTTCCCTATGGTAGGATTTTACTAAAGTAATTAACAGTTGATGGACTAGCATAAGCACCAAACTGTCAGAATGCCAAGGTGTCATCGCTTAATAAATTGACAGAGCAGAGATCCCTATGAAAGACGAATATTTTGGCAAGAGATGCTGAGATGGACTGTCCCCTTGAACAGAGGTAAACAGGAGAGCACATGCCAAAATTACTGGCCATTTTACAAGAATGGAAGTACCCTATTTAAACAGTGAACAGTGAAACAATATGGAAGTAAAAGATAGATAAAATTATAAAATGGATGTAGATTCAGTCTGGCCAAAAAGACTAAAAACAGGGCTGACTGTGCAGCTCCTCCCTGAGTGAAAATAAGTATGGGTGTTTACCATTCATCCTTAGCATCATCGCTGGTACCATACTGGTCTTTTGGTGCAACATTGTTCCCAAGAGCCTGACCAGTAGTGACAAACCAGTACCCCACTACCCTCTCCATTACACGCCCAAGGTAGATGACTGTTTTGCCAATAAGATACGTCATGTGATGAACAGCAGAAAGTAACTCTGCAAAGTTTAGTAGTGGCCCTTGCCAAACTGATGTGCCCTTAGCAGGATGATCAAAGTAGCTACAATTCAAAAAAAAAAGTAAAATCAACGTTTTGAGTGATGGGCAGATACATCAGATAAAGAACAGAAATTGAATACTTACGTGATATCTAGTGGGAACACCTCTGGTGCCAAAAGGTCAGCAATTTTGATAGGGACAAGAATGACCAGAGCAACAAAGAAAGTTTCCACAAAAAGACCAAGAAGGTTCTTCAAATAAAATTTGTAGAATGGTTCGGAGAAGTTAAAGTGGAGAAAGGGAGTGACAACTCCTGGCCCGAATATCTAATAAAAAACAAAATACAACACTCATGAATTCTTTTCTGCGTCACTATTAACAATTTAACATGATAAGACCATAAATATAATAGTATGATAATTACCTTGTGAAGAAGTCTGAATAATCTGGGGCGTAGTTCCAAAAAGTAGCGTCCAATAAGCCAATGTAGGGCAGCAGAAGCAAAAGATGAAGCAATCAGAAAATTGAACCTCTGGGACATTGTTGCACCAAACATTTTTGAAGTGCAGATATCAAGCGACCAGCCGAAGAACAATGGGTATATTATCACGATGTATAGGATATTAAGAGAAATATTGGCAACTCTGGTTAATTTTATGATCCCTCTGAAGAATATACCATACAATCTTCTAAAGAAAATTGTGACCACAAGGCGCTTGCCCCTCAAGTACAGATAAGTATGAACCACAGCAAAACTTGCACCCGCCGTAAAGATAAGTCCATATCCAATTAGAAGGGTAGAAGCTGTTGAAGTGTAAGAATTGACTTCATCCACATTGCCAAAACTGAGACATGATGTTGACCATAGAATTATCCTTCCCAATGAAAATGGGACAAAACAAAATATACAAGCAAGGGTCATGTCAACTATTACCACCTGATTAGACAAGTATACTGTTAGACCTTTCTAGAAATAAGTAATAAAAAAGCAAGCAGGAGATATTTCAGTCTCTCATCCTCCAGAAGGACGCAACTAAGCTACAAACCACAACCTTGTAGATAAAAAAGGGTAGAATTACCTTAAGAAGGTAATAAGAACATACTACGTTAGCATAGCGACTAAAACACCAAAAGAACAAGCTTAGACAGTTTTGGCGGTGCAATTGAAATAATAACCAGAAGAAGTCCAAAATCTATATTTGGGAGTAGTCCTCCCACTAGTGTATCTATCCCGGCCAATGGAAGGCACAATTTCAAGGTAGAGAAAGAAGCAAAGAGTTTAACATCATCATATTTTATAGAACAACTTATACCAGTTTCTTCCATGTGACCATCATTCAAGTCTTGCTTACATTTCTTACAATAACCTGTACACGTCCAGGATAATACACTTCGAACTAGCGCCATATTGTGCTGTGCCACTGTGACCAAATGTAAATAAACAATCAGGAAAGCCTTGGCAAGATGTGCTAAATGCTCCAGTTCAGGACAGAACTGCATTAACAGGTGCTTTACTACGATACGAGAAGGATATTATCGTTCAACGAATACCGTAGCATCGTAATAAACAAATATAAGTAGCACACATAGGATATTAGTTGAGAAGCAATGATCATATCGCCAAGGAAACTTCAACAGCCGATATCGCTAGGACCTGGAAGGCACCAAATAACCAAAACTCCTGGCTCCCACTCCAAGTAACCAGGCGTTGAACCCAGCGCACATATGGAGCTACAGCAAATGGTGCAACCCAGCGTACAAATGTAGCCCAGAGCGCAATTGAAGCAGGGATGCAGGTGAGCAAAGGTCGTGGCTAGCGCGAGACGCCATGTCCAGAGGGTGGTGAGCGGAATGACAAACTCCCAAACAACACAGACGGCGAAGAAGAGGGGGAGCAGCAGACCCATGAGCTTGCTGGGCAAACCCGCCATGAGTTCAGAAACATGCAGCCTCGCAGGAGCATCTGCGACGTAGAGAGGACGAGTGGAGATGTCACGGTTGCACACCTGCAATGACAAGAAAAAAAAGATCAGACACATCAACATTGGTATCACATCGAAATGGAACTGAAAATGAGTTCAACATAACCACAGCAACAATATGACAATAATTCGTACTCCCCGTCCCAAAATAAGTGACTTAACATTGTACTAACTTTAGTACAAAGTTAGTGTAAAGTTGAGTCACTTATTTTTGGGACGGAGGAAGTATTACATTGGAGAAGAGGATATTTTCCCTGGCAATCTTACATCGCGGAAGGGGACATTTTCCCTGGCAATCTTACATTGCAGAAGGGGATATTTTCCCTGGCAATCATACCGACCAAGCATGACATAGTTCTAATAGTAAATGGGGTCGAAATCTGACGAGATCGAAAATAGAAGAAGAATTAAGCGCCCGTACCACACCAACAATATGAGGAGACCAATCATGGCGGACATGATGCTGCGACCCAGGGGGGAGGGGCAGAAGCACGCGCCTGGAAACCCTAGCGGGGGGGAGGGCAAGAGATGATACCTCGCAGCGGTTTTGTTGGCGGGCGGCGAGCCACCGGAGCTGGCAGTCGTCGTGGACGAACCTGATGCTGCCGCGGCAGGCGCAGGGGCGACGCAGAGGGCGGTCCGCCTCGGCGGGGAGGCGGCATATGCGGCACTCGTCCCCCTCGTAGTCATCGCCGTCGTATCCGGGGCCATCCGCCGCTGGGAGTGCCGTCCCCGGCGGAGCGGTGGCGGTGGCGGCCGCGGCCCCGGCCATCAGCCTTCCTTCGGGAAGCTTCTCTTCGTCAGACAACTTCCGTGTCGCGGTGAGGTTTTGTGCAGGGCGGTGAAGGGTTCGTGTCGACCGTTGGATGGAGATCCAACGCCAGTCAAGCTGGCTGATGCTTTTCCACATTTCAGCTGTTATTATTAGATCTCCGACAGAGCCCCGATAATCCGTCACTCTATTATATTGGAGCTGCTATGCCTTAACAGTACTTTCTGGATTTTTGTGGTAGGTGCTTTTGAGAATCCAATAATTCAATCTATTCTATTTCTCTCTGGACTTGCATCTAAGCACTATGACAAAGTCTATTTTCTCATCACAATAATTCAGATCATTATGTTTCAACCACACATAAATCAACATCATTTCTCCACAATTTTAGATTTTAAATTCAAATTCAAGCATAATATATGCATCAACCAAATAATATAAATTGAGCATGAAGAAGTTCATTGTCCATAGAGCTGCCACATATGCCCAACAAGGTCATCACAAAGTTATCATGCTCCACACGGGGTCTTCAATCTGCACTTCCAAAACGAAAATCCAGGGTCGGTTTTCATTCTTGAGAGGTGCCACAGGCTTCACACATAATGTCCCTCTCATTCTCATAGATGCCAGCAAGCCGTGACTGCACATTACCGTAGCATAATTGCTGGGAATCTAACAAACTCTATGCAGATAACATTATCATGCAAACACAGGAACGCTGTAACAAGTGCTAGCAGCAATGTTCTGTGTCAGTACAACCACTGCTGCAGCAATTTGACATGGTTACCTGGTCTTTCTTCAGATTTCTTTCGGTCTGCGAACTATACACCTTTTACAGAATAAACACAGCAAGTTTACATACAGGAAACCATAGAGCAAATAACATCATCGAGCTCTTGACCGACGAAACACTGCAGCTATTCCAGTAGAATTGTAATGTAGAAGTGCTGAGTTTTTCAGAAACTCACTAGTTGCCAGGGGCGCAAGACTATCGCCCGCATGAGGTGCTATTTTCATATGCAAACACAGTATCACCATCTATAGTGCAGTATGTTTCAGCTATAGATTGGAACTAAGGAGTACTTTTTCTAGGCTGAAAGAATGTTAAAACCTGGCCAATTTCAGTCCATATAGCAAATTCATTCTTGATATGATGTGAACCGAACAAAGCATCAGAAATAGACCAAAAAAGCATACATACATGTTAAGCAGTCCAAAGTGCATAGAAAATATGTAAATAAAAGTTGATGAAATCCTGAATCCCTGAAAGAGTTGCAACTGAAGGGCACCAGGATAGTGCACTTCTGTAGAAATGAATGTATGCCGGTTAATAGCTTAAAATCCCTTCTATGAAGAAGCATCTTTCTGAATCTGAGAGACTGCTAATACAGACTTGTAAAATGAATCGAAGTTGTATTCAAATTTTCAAATCAATATAAAATACAACCAACTACAGCTATTATTAAACAAAAATAGCATCAATTTCATACACTGCATGGCTCACCAATGATTGGTCACAATCACACAAATATTCTGCAGAACTCAAATTTGAGTAAATATGGATATTTTGAAATGACGTTAACCATTTGCATGTTTAGTTGTTTACACTAAACACACTTCCCTTACTTTTTTTAGGGAAAGTCATCCGGCGACCATTAAAAATTATAGATTGCAAGGTTATGGATAATCAGAAGTTGACCAGATTCAGTGGAAAAACGCCAACAAGACAGTAACAAACATGTTTTCATCAAGAAGAGATTATCAAAGCAACTACATCCTTGTCTACTAACTTCCCCACACCTCTCACAATTCGCCATATCTCTTTCCCTAACTATACAAAGTGTCAGAGTTAGTAAAACATTCAAACAAAATACTGATGTAAAGTTTATAGTTCTTGTGTGTGAAATACTGTAACTTCCACAAGGAGACATGGTGAAGGCCCCTCCAAAGCTCTGTGGATACTGCAGTTTCTTTTCTTCATATTACCATGAAGCCATGTCCAAAGGAACAGTTTAAAACGGAAGTTAGAGAAACAATATGCAATTAACAAGCAACCAAATCTAACACCAGTATGTCAAAAACTGTTTCTCCAACTGTATCATGTAAACTAAGACGGAGGAACTGAAATCCAATATGTTAGTATTTTATCTTTGGGAGGCACTTTCATGGGACAATGCATCGACATCACTAGAATGATGTTTGTAAGATCCCATTCAATATGTGATACCTACTGCTTCATATATGAATTATTAGGAATCTCTAGTACACTACACAGGATGGATAAAAGGTTGTTATCATGAATGTACATAGAATTAATATTGAGCTTACTAAAAACTTTGAATCCAAACAAAGCATTCACAAATCCAATTGTGAAATGAGGAGGTTAAGCTATGTTTGACATCATTGAGAACAGAAGATAGTTGAAAAACAATTTACGAACATATAATAGATAACAACATGGATAGAAAACAAGACAATTAGGAAACCAGCCAGAAAAACTTTCGATATTGATGATATCAGCAATGTTATAATGATAAAGATGCCAGTGATACAAATTCCTTCAAACATACAACACATCTCCATTCCAAATAATCCCGCAAACACACTTTCTCAAGGGCACAACAAATCAACCACTCCCATTACAGCCATGAATAACAACCCCAAACATAAGCCACAATAAAGCCTTGCAACCAAGTTACCCCCTTTCAGCTCTTTTTTTAGTTGAATTTACAGTTTTTCAGTACAATTTTACCTACGGTTTGTACATAAACAATGTGCAAATAATACAAGCCAAAAGCCCCCACCCTGTTGACTGCATGTTCAAGCGGTAACCAGGAACCGAGTTCCATTCAACACATGCAGGCACAGTGTTATGCAGATCGTGGCGACAACCATAGACTTATCACTCATATACCTCATGGCTCGCAGTCCGCTGTCGAACGCGGTGTCCCCACTCTTTCTCGCCCCATCGTGCAGCTTCCACAGCACAAACTCAAGAAATGACCTCACCGTCTCAAATGTCACCCTCCCAGTAACATCAAGCACAAAATTCCTGTTACTTGGCACTGCCAATGTGCTAGAGACTGTCTCCACCCACCCTTCCCCAGCTCTGCTACTGCCAGTGCCACTTCCATTGCTGTTGCCATTGGCATTGTTATCCAACCTACTATTGGCCTTGGAGATAACTTGGTGAGAGGTCTTCACCAAAGTCTCCACTGCGCCGTTGCATACTGAAACAAGCAATTCCTTGACCTTGGCGTCGTGGGTTGGATTGGTGAGCCCTTCGAAGAGCTGCTCATAGGTATTGATGTGTATGGTCTTGTCAATGAACACCCCCACGGCGGTGCCGACGAGGACCTCAACCCAGCTGCTAATCGCCTTGTGGCCCTTTCCCGTTGCAACCACGTTGACCCAATCGGGCGATGAGGAGGTCTGCCCGGCAGGAGACGGGGCGGAGTAGAAGGCCATTACGAGGTGGCGCGCGAAGCTCCCGGCGACAGAGGACGCGAGGCGCTCCCCGGAGTCGGAGAAGAGCTTGTCGACGAGGCGGTCCGTGAGGGCCGCCTTGTCGCCGGAGCCGGGCCCGGGGGCGGAGCCGACGCCGCGGAGCACCCCGGCCGCGACGGCCTGGGAGAGCGCCGACACGGTGGCGGAGACCTCGGGGGAGGCGGCGAGCTTGGCGAGCTGCGCGACGCTGCGGGGGAGCTCGTCGGAGTCGGACCGGACGAAGTCGGCGAGGTCGGAGGAGACGAGGGCCGCCGCGTCGGCGGAGGAAGCGGCGGCGTCGAGGAAGGCCGCGAGGGCCGCGGCGAGGCGGACGAGGCGGCGGCGGCGGGCGGCGACGGCCGGGAGGTGGTAGATCTTGTACGCGCCGTAGGCCGACGCCGTCCCCAGCGCGGGGAGGAGGAGCCAGCGGCGGCGGCGGCGGGAGAAGGCGACGAGGCCGTCCATGGCGGTCGCCGCGCTGGTCAACGGGGCTAGGGTTCGGATGGGGGAGGCACGTCGGGGACGGCGGTGCGGATGAGCGTAGCGTGGAGGACTGCCGTGATGGGTTGGTAGTTACGCGGCGGAGTCGCCGATAAAGATGATGGGTTCCGGTGGGCCCACGGCCGACTACTTCCCAGCTTTGTGCTCCTCACGAATTCCACTTTTTTTTTATAAACTCCTTTTTTTTTTCTTTTTCCAGCGTGACGAATTCCACTCACTGTGGAATCACACGGAATATCTATCTGAAGCCTGTGGATTTTGGGGCTGGAATGGCCTGGGCTTCGTGAGCCGCAATATGTATATGGACTATACATAACGCCTTCTCGCAAATATATATATCGCCGGGCCGATTGCATCTATGGCTTCTCTTAAAAGAAAAAAACTCTGTCTCTACATGCAGGCGTGCAGCTTTGTAAAACATCATTCCCTAAAAAGAACTTGTAAAACATCAGCTTCTAAGGCATTCATGTGATAAAAAAGAATCTGCCTCTAT
>NC_041389.1:601086011-601121726 GCF_002162155.2 Triticum dicoccoides | reverse complement strand
CACACCAATAAATTCTACTCCCTCCGTTCCATAGAGTTTAGTTCAAATTTGGCCTAAAATCATGACCATAATTATGTAACAGAGGGAGTAGTGTTACTATTCATCACTCAGGGTGGACAATAAGTTATTCATCACCCGAGGTAATCTTACGATCGCTTTCTAAACAAATTATGTTTAGAATATAAATAATTACATGCATATTGATTCAATATGTAATGCTTGGTATAAAAAAACAAAAATATAGGTTATAAGACCAGAAAAATCACATTTTATGCATGTCTTACACAATGTTTTTACATTCGTAATTCTACATAACATAAAATATTTTTTACGGCGAGTACATATTTTCTTACATTCTTTTTATGTATGAAATAAGATAAAATTTACGAAATGTAAGAATACGGTGTATTGATGTCAAAATAGAGAGGGGTGAAGAATAACTATTCCTCACCCAGGATGATGAATAGCGCGACCCACAGAGGGAGTATATAACTAAATAGGTGATCCTTGTTAACCTACTTCTCTCCACATGCAATTATGCATAAAGTTCACAATTCAACCATCAACCATGTATGAAAAGACCCACCTCAACATGCAATCATGCATGAAAAACTATTATACTACTCATATTAAATAAAAAAATTATAATTATAAATAAATTATAATATATCATATCTAATTTCAATTCAATTCTTGTATTATTAATTAAAATTATCATGCTCCAATCACATTTAAATATATTGCAAAAAAAAATCCTACAACAACGCGTGGGATATCATCTAGTTGAATGAGTAGATAACCATTCATTCTCAAAATGTTTTTCATGTTCATTTTTTCTGTTTTTGTTTGCTTTCCTTCTTGTGCTTTGAATTTTCACATCAATTTTTTACTAAGTAAGATGGTCTCTAACTTGTATAGTGGGAGATCCACACTAGAAATCAACGCGAGGGCGAGTTGTGCAATTTTTTCTACATAAGGTGGGCTATAATGGTGTGTTTGTAAGAGTTTCACTTCACCTTAAACTCCACTCCACCACTAAACTCTAGAGTTGTAAAATATACTCCCTTCGTTCCAAAATAGATGACCCAACTTTGTATTAAAGTTAGTACAGAGTTGGGTCATCTATTTTGGAACGGAAGGAGTATTTGTCTAATGACCAAGCTCCGAATTAATTCAAGTTTTCAACGGAGATTATAGTGAAAACTCTAAAGTACCCTTCCACCTCTATCATTTTTCCTTGGAACCTGGTAATGCATCGGTTCAGGAATCGTTTTATTGATTATTTGATTTTCTTCTCTCTTTCTTTGTTTTGCATCACGTGTTAATGAGTAATGATATGTCTCGTATTCCTATAATTAATAATAACCAAGAATATAAATGCAAGGAATTGAGATCTTAGAATTTATTATGGGAAAAATTCGGTTGGGATTCATAGGTTTGCTATAGCATTTCCCATGAAAGCGGTGGCGTGAAATAATAAGCATAGGCATGTGAATTTGACCAATCAATGAATCATAAAAAAAAGGATATTACATAGGTTGGATCATGTTATATCTCTACTACTATAGTACATAAAATTTTGAATTTTGATTAGCTATCGGCTAGGACTCAGAAGCAATTATGAGCCATCGATTTGCTCCAGGAGATGAATATCGACCATTTATCAATACCCAGTCAAAGAGATCTAACGGTTGGCATTTCTTAGATTCGCTGTGTACAGAGATGCGCCAAAGTGACTCCACTATCTTTCTGGAATCCTCTCGGCTCCAAATGGGTCCACACACATGCTGGTCCAAAATTTCAATGCTTAACAACTAGAGGCCTGGAAGATTCAGGGAAAACAGCGGGTAAACAACTACCTTTACAAATCAAAGCATTGAACATTTGTTTCCACCGAACTTTCGAACGCAGCAATTTGACAATCCTTCTGATCAAATTTAACACTCAAAATCATGCATACAACAAAACTAGCAACGTGGGATAAGCATTTTTTTTCATATACAAGATGAGTGAAGAACATGTGCATAGCACGTCCCTTCTACTAGTAGACAGTATGTCCGTAAATCCAAAAAAACATCTGTTGCATCGAATGGCTAATACTCCACTCAAAGTGATCGAAACCCTTGTATACACCTGGGATTATGTAACTAAAGCAGAGCCTTGCATAGAGCATAATGACATAATTGAGAGTAATATTCCCTTCAACCTACGCGTCAAATGGGACAACAAATCAAATACTCTTTTACCCTTAGTACGTCAAATCTGACAAAAAAAATTGCTTGTCTTGGTGTCACCAAAAACGCTTTGCAAATTGGGATATCCTCCATATAGTGCACATCAGTCCGGAAATGCCATTTAGTGGACAGGTGCATCGGTGGATTTAACAAAAACATATTTTCGCGGTGCAAAGAAAGAAAACAATCATACACATACAAATACACATATAACACGTCAAGAAAATGGAGGGTTGTCTACCTGATGAAGATTGACTAGGTTGGAAGCAAGGTCAACCACAATGTATTATTTGTCACAGATGGAATGAATGAGAACGTTAGCAATTATTGGATAGAAATAAATACATGGGGGCACTTGGTGGGGAAGAGAGGGTATGCCAATCTTATGAGAGGTTGTGCATAAACCCGGGCATACACCGGGCCGGGCCAAGCTTGTAAAAGCCCGACCTTCTTTTCTCAAGCTCGAGCCCTGCTCGAAGCCCGAAATGCACTCTTTTCTCAAGCTCAAGCCCGACCAAAGTCAAGCCCGGAGCCCAAGCCTGACCCGAATGTTGTTTTCTAGTGTTTGAATGTGTAAGTCCAGCCCGAAGCCCGAAAGCCGGGCCTAAAATTCTGGAAAAGAGAAGCCCGAGCCAGGCCCGAAGTACCTTCAAGGCTGCAAAATGAGGCCCAAGCCCTACCCGAATGTCAAGCACGAAGCCCTTTTTTGGGGGCCAGGTCATCGGCCCGAGTTGTCCATGCTCGGGTTTAGTTTTGCAGATCCAAGAGGTGTTGTTGGAATAACCAGGCAGTGGGGTACCACTACCACCTAATTATGCGCAATAAACAAACGAGAGTCGATTCATCAAATTTTTGCCTTGCATGTGATGCTAAGGTTGTGAGTAGTCATTTTTCCTTATATTTTTAATTGTGCAGTGTCTGAATGTTTTCTCATAGGGTTATGTATTGCATGTCATAACACAAATGACATAAATTCTCTATTGTCATTGTCTTCATGTCTTGGTATGATATGGCTTTGCACTTTGATCTAATGAGAAGCATTCAAGGGATCCATATCTTCGTAACTGCCTCTGTACTTATCTTGTTATTGAACCTTTCATATTGTGTGCATTGTTTGCTAGGCGTATCGTTTTATCTTGTTGCAAGCTTTCCATGCCATGGATGTTGATTTATCTTAGTTGCATTTCTAGAGAACTTGTAATCTGACAATCTCCGAAAGAAAATGTACAGTAATTAAATACAAGAAATAGTATCTATTTTTAGATTCAATTATCATATTATTAATCAAAAAATTGACATTCCAACAATATATCTCCACAAATTCCCACAACAAACCTAGTTGAATGAGTTAACAATCCGGTGATTTCTCAAACCGAAGAAGGATTTCTCCTAAATCTTGGGCCGCTCTCTTGAAGATTCATGGTTCTAGCTTTATACCATCCTCTCATAATTGATTTCGATTGTGAGAATTATTTTCACCCATCCAGAGCAATTCAGGAGTCTTTTTAGTTTGATTCTCCGGAGCCCATCATCTCAGAATTATTCATTCCAGCTTTTAGTTCTCGTTCTCCAAATCTCGCCGGTGCATCGTGTTTTCTCTTCGATCATGAGATCTTTTCAACCCAACAATTTCTTTGTTGGAGTATCTTGGGGTATATTTCACCCAAAGCCTTCCCTAAGGAATGTTGCTATTGTGGTGATTATCAATGGTCCAAGTTATCTCTCTATCATCTTGGTGGAAGAAATTTTTCATCTCGTCGGTGTTATCAATTATATTATTTGTTTCCGTAGTGGCAGAATTCCGCCTCAATTTTGAGAAGTTTTCCATAAGCCCACTACAAGTTTATTCATTTTATTGTTGGTTTTCCATCAACTCCGTTATAACCTTCTTGGAAGGGTGCTTTCCAAGTTCATTTATGGAAGAAGTTGGCATTTTCTTCTCCATTCTTTTATTCCAATGATCTATCTTCTATTATTTCTTCCGGAGGCATTGTGATGTTGCTCTTTTCACTCATCATCTTGAATTGTGAGGATCGTGTTCTTTACGTGCTTACCCATTTAACCGGAGTGTTGTGTCATCTCTTCAAGGTCTCTTCATCTTATCAAGTCTTGCATCTCTTTTCAACCGGTGTGTTGTCCGAATTTGATCTTCCTTGTTCCTTGTTTTTCTCGTTTCAACCAGAGTGGTTCCAATTCCTTCTTGTCCATTGTACTCGTCGTTCATAGCTTTGCAACCTCCAAGGTTCACATGGTGTTCCTTGTTTCTATTTTCTACCGTGGTGCTCTCAATTGTGTTCAACTCCGTTGTGTTCTTTCTTTCAAGTTTTTCAACCTCTCAAGGATCGTGGTTTCACTCGTTTGTCAAAGAAGCAACTTAGCTTTACCTCTTCTCTTCCTCTTCCGTTTCTCTCCAGTGCCATCCTAGATCTCGGGACGAGATCCTCTTGTAGTGGTGGAGTGTTGTAACACCCCGGATGTGACTTTCCATAATTGTAACTCCAACTCTTGCCATTTCCGGCTATGTGTTATGTTATTTCCTCCGTGGTTGGGTTTTTGTCTTTTGTTTTGCATTTTGTTCATGTCATGCATCTCATCTCATAGCATCATGCGCATTGCATCTGCATGTTTTCTTAAAGTTTGCATCCGTTCATAGTTGCCGCGTCCTCCCTTGCGTTTGTTGACCCTTTCGGGACCAACCGTGTTTTCGGTTCCCTCTTGTCAAACCACCTAACCTCTCTCAGACCCCCTCGTGTGAGCGTCCGAAACTCCCCCGAACCCGACCCGACCAGTCGCCATCGTTGGATTCAGATCATCTCCAAACATCTCTAGAACATCTTCAGTTTCTCTTTTGGTCTTCCTAACCTATTTATTCCGGGCCATCCGATTACGATCGGAGGGATCCAAACGACCCCTACCCAAATCCACTCGATATATATATCTGGACAAATCCTAGACTAGGGAGTACCATCAATCATTTCCTCCCCGCTACCACAAAAACCTCCACCTTCTCTCCTCTTTGTTTTCCCCTCGGGATCACCAGCGAGCCAATCACGAGCCTCATCCTTCCCGGTCCAAATCCATCCAGCCACCCACTTCCTCCATCGACCCACCGCATGAGAGCGAGTGCTCCCCTGCCTCCCTCGATCCTGCCACGCCCGACTCCGCCCGACCCTGCCAACCACCTCGCTGGAGCACAGCACCCTCGGAGCCCTGAGTCCCGTGCCCTTCGCCGCCTCCCATGCGCCTCTGCTCATGCCTGAGCTCGGACGCCTCGTCGGACTCCTCCCGCAGCAGTCCAGCACCAAACCTCGCGCCGTCGTCCTTTGTCCCTGCAGCCTCCCCGCTCTCCTCGTCGGCGTAGGGAGAAGAGCTCCTCTCGAAGACCAGCAAGCGGCGCCGTCCCTCGCAGGTCATCCGTGCCCCTTCGCTTCCTTCTTCTTCCCCTATCCCGCTCTTCTCTCAGTACTCTCTCTCTCTCTGTCCCGTGTAGGAGGACAGCCATGGGAGCACCACCGCTGCAGCCGCCGTCCTGCCTCCGCCGCTGCCCAGATCTGGAGCATCCCGGTCGGATCCGCTTCTCCCGCGTTCGTCCTGCATCGCTTACTCGTCGCCGGCCAGTCCCGCCCTCCACTGCTGCCTTGCCGCTGTCCAGCCATGCCGCCGCGCCCCTGCTTCCTCTGTATCGAGGACGAGTGCCCCCCTCCTGTGCGCGTGAGCAAGATGACCTGCCTCGAGCGCGTTGACCGCATGTGGGCCTCCTCTTGCCTCTCCAAGGCCCAACGCCCACCTCTGCCTCCCCTTTAACCGGCCTCCCTCTCCACCGACTGGGCCTGGCCCATGGGTGAGAAGGCCCTCCAGCCCCTCTGCTCTGTTTCGGGCCAGATCTAGATTCGGCCCGATGTTTTTTTTTTCATGGACGAATTTGCTAGTTATCCAGTGTTTTACTATTTTACAGAAAAGACCCTCATCTTCATGCATTTAATAACTCCAGAACCGTGCATCATATGTAAATAATTTATACATGTAAAATGCTTAGAATTTCATCTAGTTTCATAATATGCCACTTTCATCCATGTTTAAAATGTTTAAAATGCTATTTGTTTAAATTTTCTCAGATGCCATGTTAAAATGATTTATTTCATAACTAAATAACCGTAGCTCGGTTTAAATAAACTTTATATGTAAATGGGGTGAAAAAATGCATAGATTAACATCGTGCACTTTATTTTCCTGTTTAACAACAATAAAATATGGTTTAGGGCAGAACAGTTCCAAATTCGAAATATGGACATGAGGATTTTCCGGAATTGTTGTTTGTTATTTCTGGCCTCATTTAAACTTGCCTAAATAGTTAGTTTACTTATGTTCCACCTCTTGCCATGGTTAACAACATTTAATATTTTTTGACTAGCTTAAACGACAGTGAACTAAATAACTCGAATGTGGTGTTTCGTCAATATGCAACTCGTTGCATATTGAGCTCCATTTAAATTGTAGTATTGTTTGTTGCAAATTGCCATGCCATGCCTCATTAAACCGGACATGCATCATACTTGTTGGTGCATCATGTCATGTTTATGTGTTGTGTGTTTACCATGTTGTTTTCTTCTTTCCGGTTTGCTTCTCTCGTTAGCTTCAGTTTCGTTCCGGAGTTGTGAGGATTCGTTCGACTATGTCCGTTTGTCTTCTTCATGGACTCGTTCTTCTTCCTTGCGAGATTTTAGGCAAGATGACCATTACCCTCGATATCGCTTCTATCTTTGCTTGCTATTTGCTTCGTTCTATCGCTATGCTGCGCTACCTATCACTTGTTTATCAAGCCTCCCAAATTGCCATGTCAGCCTCTAACCTTTTCATCCTTCCTAGCAAACCGTTGCTTGGCTATGTTACCGCTTTGCTCATCCCCTCTTATAGTGTTGTTAGTTGCAGGTGAAGTTGAAGATTGCTCCATGATGGACAGGATTATGTTGGGATATCACAATATCTCTTATTTAATTAATGCATCTATATACTTGGTAAAGGGTGGAAGGCTCGGCCTTATGCCTGGTGTTTTGTTCCACTCTTGTCACCTTAGTTTTTGTCATACCGGTGTTATGTTCCTTGATTTTGTGTTCCTTACGCGGCCGGGTGTATGGGAACACCTTGATAGTTCGCTTTGAATAAAACTCCTCTAGCAAGGCCCAACATTGGTTCTACATTTGCCTAACAACCTATAACTTTCCCTTGGGGTTGCAAACCCAAGGGTCATCTTTATTTTAAACCCCCCCGGGCCAGTGCTCCTCTGAGTGTTGGTCCAAATTAGAGCCCTTTGCAGCGCCCCCTCAAGGAAACTTGAGGTCTGGTTTTAGTTGTACAGATTGCTCATCTGTTGTGCCCTGAGAACGAGATATGTGCAGCTCCTATCGGGATTTGTCGGCACAGTCGGGTGGTCTTGCTGATCTTGTTTTACCATTGTCGAAATGTCTTGTAACCGAGATTCCGAGACTGATCGGGTCTTCCCGGGAGAAGGAATATCCTTCGTTGGTCGTGAGAGCTTATAATGGGCTAAGTTAGGACACCCCTGCAGGTTATAAACTTTAGAAAGTCGTGCCCGCGGTTATGTGGCAGATGGGAATTTGTTAATGTCCGGTTATAGAGAACTTGACACCAGATTCGAATTAAAATACCCAACCGTGTATGTAATCGTGATGGTCTCTTTTCGAGTGGGTCAAGAAGTGAACACGGTTTGTGTTATGTTTGAATGCAAGTAGTTTGAGGATCACCCCTTGATCACTTCTAGCTTCTCAACCGTTGTGTTGCTTCTCTTCTCGCTCTTATTTGCGTATGTTAGCCACCATATATGCTTAGGCACTGCTGCAACCTCACCACTTATCCTTTCCATACCCAGTTAAGCTTTGCTAGTCTTGATACCCATGGTAATGGGATTGCTGAGTCCTCGTGACTCACCAGATACTATCACGACAGTTGCAGGTGTCGATGATACCAGTGCAGGTGATGCAACCGAGCTCAGATGGGAGCTCAACGAAGATCTTGGTCGTTGTTGTGTTTCATTTCCTGATGATCAGTAGTGGACCCAGTTGGGAAGATCGGGGATCTAGTAGTTGGGTTATCTTCTTTTCTTTTGGCTTCGTCCGTAGTCGGACTATGTGTGTACTCTGAGTGATGTATGAATTATATGTTCATTGTGTGAAGTGGCGATTGTAAGCCAACTCTTTATCCCATTCTTGTTCTTTGCATGGGATTGTGTGAAGATGACCCTTCTTGCGACAAAACCACCATGCGGTTATGCCTCTAAGTCGTGCTTCGACACGTGGGAGATATAGCCGCATCATGGGTGTTACAAGTTGGTAATCAGTGTCATCCCCGACTTAGGAGCCCCCTGCTTAATTGATTCGCTGACATTGTTGAGTCTAGAACAAAAATGTTTTGAGTCTTAGGATTATATATATCGGTGAGTAGGATTCTTTTTACTCCTTAGTCCCTTCGTCGCTCTGGTGAGGCCTCCTGATGTAGTTGTTTTGTCTTTCCTCTCCTCAAGTTTCACTAAATTTTTTATTTTTTTAGATTCACGTGGATATCTTGGGATCATTCCGATATTCTTGTGACGAGAACATTGTTCTTGGTGCCTCCTGACATTTAAGGGTTGTGGCAATGTACCGGGGAGTTGAGCTTCGAGGTGTTGTCGTCATAATTTTATCGTTCAGTTCTGGAATACCTGAGTTTTGCCAACATCGAAAATCTCTTTTATGCAGTTGTTGGTGAGATAACCTCGACGCCACCCAGTACTGGGGCGGGAGTTCGGGAGTATTGCCATAGCTTGTATAACGGATGCTTTTCAAAGGTTGAGGTACACGATTTCCGAAGGTTTCTTGGTTATGTGTTGATGGATGGATACAGCTTGGATGTAGGGATTGTTAGTCTGGGTGAGATGTTTATTGCTTCCCCTGTATCCCCAACACCAGATTGCATAACCAGAAAGTTTCGGGAGTTTAATAGGTGGGAATTCAAGTAGCTCCTAGAATATCTTTCCAATAGATGCATGATATGAGATTGGGGTTCGACGTCTAGTGGTCCGCCTATCCACGGTCATTTTTACAATGGTCTTGTTGTGTCTTAAAGAGCCCTTGGCTATGCTAGTTCGGGGACACTTCGTATGTCATGTGCACTGCCTTGTACATGATGGTGTTGTACGATCGAGCCCGCGTGGGCCCCACCATGAAAACTTCGGACGAAATCTCTATCATATGTTTGTTCCGGCGTATTCTGCAAGCCAATCCTTTGTTTTGTGTTATATGTGGTATTCGAGTTGCTTCGAAGTCAAATGTTGACTCCATACCTTTCCTAAACGTTGTTCTCATATTGCTATGTGGATACTAATCCTTCTTGATCATCGAGGTCATCATATAAATTCTTTTCCAACCGTCGTGCTTCTCTTCAAGTGGATCCGACCATTTCAATATTTGCGAGATCAATTCTAAGTTTTCTCAACGGTGTTTGTTTCATCCGTCCCAAGTCGTCTTTGTTTTCCCGCCCTCCCCCCTTTTCTTCAAGGACTCATATATTTTAATCAAGTATCCATTTATTCATGTGAAGTCTCTTCACTCTTTTTAATCAATGTTCTTATCTGGTGATTCTCAGGAAGATACTAATGGAGCTTCTAGTTTATTATTCTCCATTCTCTTTTCTTCTCCGGTGGATTAATTTCAAGTTTCGGTGTTGATCATATATCTTCCTTTCATTTCACATATCTTCCCATGTGAATTTCTTATCCGAGGCTCTCTTATTTATTCACCTCTCCCAGTTCATATCCGAAGTGTTGAAGATATCTCAGAAGATTCGTGTTTCCATTCTTAATCCGTTCAAGTTATTTGGAGATCTCTTGGGCTGCTCTCTTGAAGATTCATGGTTCTAGCTTTATACCATCCTCTCATAATTGCTTTCGATTGTGAGAATTCTTTTCACACATCCAGAGCAATTCAAGAGTCTTTTCAGTTTGATTCTTCGGAGCCCATCATCTCAAAATTATTCATTCCAGCTTTTAGTTCTCATTCTCCAAATCTTACTGGTGCATCATTCAAATACCCTCTAATTAGTTCATGATCTCTCTGTTCTCTTGTATCTAAATTCTGTCAAGTATCTTTATTCGTTTCCTAATTATTCTCGGTGAATTGTGCCTTTGTTACTTTCATTTTCAATTCTTACGGTGGTTCGTTCAAGATTTCACTTCCTTCGTTATCATATCAAATATTCGTTGTTTCCAAATCCCACCGGTGGTTCCATCAATACCTTCTCAAGTTTTTGCTATATCTCTTTTAATCCTTTCTACGAGAATAAGTAGTATGCCAAATCCATTGCTTGTCATCAATTTAATTTGATGAAGGATAATCATACAATCAAAATTGCAAGTTCCAAGTTTGCGCTATATCTCTTTTAATCCTTTCTACGGGAATAAATCTTATTCTTATTTCCTCGAGGTGATTCAATTCTTTTATTTCCAGAGTTCCAAGTTTTCTCGGTTATATCATCGCAAAGCTCCATCTAAATCATTGCAAGGCTTCACCTTGTTCTTTCAACTTCTCTTCCTTTCTATCATTCTTTTATTATCGAAGTTCTTCATGGAGGTTCTACATGGTGCTTCATCAAGGATTTAATTCATTCTCAAATTGTTCTTCAAGATTCTTGTTGGAGTTCAAGTGTTCTTCATCTTACATTCTGAAGTGCAATTCCTTCTATATTATCTTTTGAGGTGGTGTTATGTCATTCTTGATAATTTCCCTTCAAGTTTTATGATTCACAAGTTGTCAAGAATGAGATATTTTAAAAACCATCATTTTTCTCTTCGATCATGAGATCTTTTCAACCCAGCAATTTCTTTGTTGGAGTATCTTGGGGTATATTTCACCTAAATCCTTCCCTAAGGAATGTTGCTATTGTGGTGATTATCAATGGTCCAAGTTATCTCTATCATCTTGGTGGGAGAAATTTTTCATCTCATCGGTGTTATCAATTATATTATTTGTTTCCGTAGTGGCAGAATTCCGCCTCAATTTTGAGAAGTTTTCCATCAGCCCACTACAAGTTTATTCGTTTTGTTGTTGGTTTTCCATCAACTCCGTTATGACCTTCTTGGAAGGGTGCTTTCCAAGTTCATTTGTGGCAGAAGTTGGCATTTTCTTCTCCATTCTTTTATTCCAATGATCTATCTTCTATTATTTCTTCCGGAGGCATTGTGATGTTGCTCTTTTCACTCATCATCTCGAATTGTGAGGATCGTGTTCTTTACGTTCTTACCCATTTAACCGGAGTGTTGTGTCATCTCTTCAAGGTCTCTTCATCTTATCAAGTCTTGCATCTCTTTTCAACCGGTGTGCTGTCCGAATTTGATCTTCCTTGTTCCTTGTTTTTCTCGTTTCAACCAGAGTGGTTCCAATTCCTTCTTGTCCACTGTACTCGTCGTTCATAGCTTTGCAACCTCCAAGGTTCACATGGTGTTCCTTGTTTCTATTTTCTACCGCAGTGCTCTCAATTGTGTTCAACTCCGTTGTGTTCTTTCTTTCAAGTTTTTCAACCTCTCAAGGATCGTGGTTTCACTCGTTTGTCAAAGAAGCAACTTAGCTTTACCTCTTCTCTTCCTCTTCCGTTTCTCTCCGGTGCCATCCTAGATCTCGGGACGAGATCATCTTGTAGTGGTGGAGTGTTGTAACACCCTGGATGTAACTTTCCATAATTGTAACTCCAACTCTTGCCATTTCCGGCTATGTGTTATGTTATTTCCTCCGTGGTTGGGTTTTTGTCTTTTGTTTTGAATTTTGTTCATGTCACGCATCTCATCTCATAGCATCAGCACATTGCATCTGCATGTTTTCTTAAAGTTTGCATCCGTTCGTAGTTGCCGTGTCCTCCCTTGCATTTGTTGACCCTTTCGAGACCAACTGTGTTTTTGGTTACCTCTTGTCAAACCACCTAACCTCTCTCAGACCCCCTCGTGTGAGCGTTCGAAACTCCCCCGAACGCGACTCGGCCAGTCGCCACCGTTGGATTCAGATCATCTCCAAACATCTCTAGAACATCTTTGGTTTCTCTTTTGATCTTCCTAACCTATTTATTTCGGGCCATCCGATTACGATCGGAGGGATCCAAACGACCCCTACCCAAATCCACTCGATATATATATCCGGACAAACCCTAGACTAGGGAGTCCCATCAATCATTTCCTCCCCACCGCCGCAAAAACCTCCACCTTGTCTCCTCTTCGTTTACCCCTCGGGATCACCAGCGAGCCAATCACGAGCCTCATCCTTCCCGGTCCAAATCCATCCAGCCACCCACTTCCTTCATCGATCCACCGCATGAGAGCGAGTGCTCCCTTGCCTCCCTCGATCCTGCCGCGCCCGACTCCGCCTGACCTTGCCGACCGCCTCGCCGGAGCACAGCACCCTCGGAGCCCCGAGTCCCGCGTGTCATGGTTCTAAGTCTGACAGTAGAAGGGGGGTAGGTATGGAGAGGCAAGATCTTAGCTATGGCAAAGATGTACACACGATGTTTACGAGTTCAGGCCCTTCTCGGAAGAAGTAACAGCCCTACGTCTCGGTGCCCGGAGGCGGTCGATTGAATTATGTGTGTTGTGTTACAGGGGGTGCGAACCCTTGTCCCAGAGGAGGGGGTGGCTTATATAGAGTGCGCCAGGACCCCCGCCCACCTCCATTACAAAGGGCTTAATTAACATAAAGTGGGGGCGTTACAGGTAACGGTAGTCTTAAATGTTCTTAATGCTCATGAAGACTAAGGAGTGAATGCCCGGCCGTTGTATGTTCTACCGATTCCTAGTCTTCGACATAGTCGAGTGATTCTCATATGGTCGAGTGAAGGTAAGGAATGCCGGTCGAGTGATTGCATCGTCGAGTGGATTCTTGGACTTCGTATCTTCTGGGGTAGTGACCTTAGGTAGGACGTGTAGGTCAGGCCTATGACCCTACCCCAGGTCTGTATCCTCATTAGTAGCCCCCGCATGGATTAAGGTGCACGCGCAAAGTAGGCTGAAATTGAACCTGTCCCGAGCTTTGGGACCTCGAGAGTGCTTTTTGCAAGTCTGAACGCCTGCGTCGGTATTTGGTGTCGACTCAGTCGCCTTGATCCATTCAGTGGACAGTCGAGTGAACTGTTGATCTCATGTGCCGAGTGTTGTGTTGGAGCGCGGGATCCTGGGCGCGATTGTCTGCAGTGTATCCCGGATTTCACGGGATACGAAATTTCAGGGAAGCGCGCCGGAGGGGAGTGCCGAAGTGGGCGGAGCGGATAAACAGTGATTCCTTGATTCCCGCACCGCCTTTTTTGCCACGTACGCTGCGCGCGACTGTTGCGGGATTTGACGGGACCGTCCGGCCCCACGCGTCAGTCACTCGGAAATAACCTCTTATAAGGTGACCGGACCGAGGCGTCCACACTGTGCGCATCTTCTCTTCCTTCTTCTTTCTCTGCTTCCCCGCCGCACCTTACTCTTCCGCTCCGACGCCGCTGCCTCGTCGCTATGGTGAAGGAAAAGACGGCGGCGCTGAGCGCGCGAAGAAGACGAAGGAGGTGGCGAAGGGCAAGAAGCAGCAACGCGGGTCGTCGTCGTGCACGGGGCTGCCTGGGGCTGGATCCAGGGCGATTGGATCCAGTCTTTGATCCAGCAGGCGGACCTGGACGAGCTGGCAGAGTCGGGGTTAATCGCGAAGAGAGCGGCGAGGCTGCCGGAGGGGGAGATGAGTCCTCAACCTCGACCGGGTGAGTGCGTTTTGCTCGCCACCCACGTCGACCGTGGCTTTTTTCTCCCTCCGCATCCTTTCTTTCGGGCGTTTCTAAACTTTTTCGGCGCTCAACTCCACCATTTCTCACCCAACACCATCACGCATTTAGCCGCTTTCGTGTCGATGTGCGAGAACTTCTTGGGGTGTCGACCGCACAGGGGTCTTTTCAAACACATCTTCACCATTCATTCCCAATCGGTAAAAAAGGCGAAGTTGAGTGACTCAAAAACCCATGTCATCCAGATGTGTGGGGGTTTAGGTATCCAAAAAAGAAAAGGGAGTGCCTTTCCTGCCATGACCCTTCCTGACTCTGTTAGAGGCTGGCAGTCAACTTGGTTCTATTGCCAAAATGCCGTGACTCCAGGCCAGTCGACCGGCCTCCCCCACTTCTCGTTTGACCAAGTCCAGACTCCTGCTCCACTGAAAGTGACTGCTAGCAAGACCATGGAGACGAGGATGTTGGTGGATAGGGTGGTTCAGCTTATCAATGATGGCGTTACGGGTCTGGATCTGTTGGAGGTGTTCCTCAGTCGACGTATCCAGCCTCTCCAGGCCCGCGATCACCCGATGTGGCTGTATTCCGGGCCGGACGACACCGCTCGGGTCCATCCAGAAGAAGTGCCGTCTGAAACAGTAGCCTTGTGGCTGAGGAGTATCACAGGCAATCAGGACAATCCCAGAGGATCTAGGCGAGTCGTTCCCTTTGGCAGCGTAAACCCACCCGACAAGGTACGCTTTTCATTCCGACTGCTTCTCATTCATGCTCCGACTGCACTTGATATTGACTGACTCTCGTTCGACCAATTTGTTCTGCAGGTGTTCACTGAGATGCATTCGATGACCAGCGGTGAACAGGCTTTGGAACAGGCCCAGGAGGGGGAGGACAGCGCAGAGGATAGTGCCGAGTGGGATTCTCAGGGAGACGACGAGGAGGAGGAGAGCGAGGAATCGGACGAGGAGGAGGAAGTTGACTCGCCGCCACACTCCGAACATCGATCCAAACAGCAGCATGATCCGATCAGCGGGCGCGGGAAAGGCGTGGGTCCGAGTGCCAGTACTCAGAAGCGCACTCGAACGTCGACTCCGGAGCCGACGGAGAAGGTGGCCAAGCAGCCTAAAGTTGCCCCCTCCAAGACTCGGAAGACATTGCCACGAATCAAGATGGACGTCCCTGTTGCCTCAGGGTGGGTATCTTGTTTGTGTTTCCGTAAGTCGACTGAAGGTTTTCTCGATCTGACCGACCAATTCTTGTGTCCTTATAGCCCCACCTCTGCTGCCACTGACATGGACGTTGACAAGGCACCAGGAGACGAAGAAGCCACCTCACGAGCTGGTAAGTTCATCCAACCCAGTTCTATTTAACCGAGTGGGTGGTCGATTGACTGAAAATTTGATACTTCTCTTCTTATGTAGCTCCGCAAGACATCGTTGTGCTTCCTGACGACGAAGAAGAATAAGTGCCTCTACAGGAGAGGAAGAAGAAGAGTGGAGGTTCGAGCAGGAGGAGACTTGAAGTCCAAATCCCTCAGTCGACACCAGCGCCTGAGGCGATAGTTCGGACAAACGTCACATTTGCTAACCCGTTGAAGACTGATCATCCTGTTGGGGAACGTTGCATAAAATATAAAAAATTCTACGTTCACCAAGATCAATCTATGAGTTCATATAGCAATGAGAGAGGGGAGTGCATCTACATACCCTTGTAGATCGCGAGCGGAAGCGTTCAAGAGAACGGGGTTGAGGGAGTCGTACTCGTCGTGATCCAAATCACCGGAGATCCTAGAGCCGAACGGACGGCACCTCCGCGTTCAACACATGTACGGTCAGCATGACGTCTCCTCCTTCTTGATCCAGCAAGGGGGAAGGAGAGGTTGATGAAGATCCAGCAGCACGACGGCGTGGTGGTGGATGCAGCAGGATTTCGGCAGGGCTTCGCCAAGCGTTTGCGGGAGGAGGAGGTGTAGCAAGGGGGGAGGGAGGCGCCAGGTGTCAGGGTTCGGCTGCCCTCCCACCCCTCCTCTTTATATAGGGACCCCAGGGGGGGCGCCGTCCCTAGGAGATGGGATCTCCTAGGGGGGCGGCGGCCAAGGGGGAGACTTACCCCCCAAGGCAAGTGGAGGCGCCCCCTCCCCTAGGGTTCCCAACCCTAGGCACAGAGGGGGGCCCAGGGGGGCGCACCAGCCCACCAGGGGCTGGTTCCCCTCCCACTTCAGCCCATGGGGCCCTCCGGGATGGGTGGCCCCACCCGGTGGACCCCCGGGACCCTTTCAGTGGTCCCGGTACAATACCGATGACCCCCGAAACTTTACCGATGCCGAAACTCGACTTCCCATATATAATTCTTTACCTCCGGACCATTCCGGAACTTCTCGTGATGTCCGGGATCTCATCCGGGACTCCGAATAACTTTCGGTTTGCTGCATACCCATATCTCTACAACCCTAGCGTCACCGAACCTTAAGTGTGTAGACCCTATGGGTTCGGGAGACACGTAGACATGACCGAGACGGCTCTCCGGTCAATAACCAACAGCGAGATCTAGATACCCATGTTGTCTCCCACATGCTCCTCGATGATCTCATCGGATGAACCACGATGTCGAGGATTCAGGCAACCCCGTATACAATTCCCTTTGTCAATCGGTATGTTACTTGCCCGAGATTCGATCGTCGGTATCCCAATACCTCGTTCAATCTCGTTACTGGCAAGTCACTTTACTCGTACCGTAATGCATGATCCCGTGACCAGACACTTGGTCACTTTGAGCTCATTATGATGATGCATTACCGAGTGGGCCCAGAGATACCTCTCCGTCATACGGAGTGACAAGTCCCAGTCTCGATCCGTGTCAACCCAACAAACACTTTCGGAGATGCCCGCAGTATACCTTTATAGTCACCCAGTTACGTTGTGACGTTTGATACACCCAAAGCACTCCTACGGTATCCGGGAGTTACGCGATCTCATGGTCTAAGGAAAAGATACTTGACATTGGAAAAGCTCTAGCAAACGAACTACACGATCTTGTGCTATGCTTAGGATTGGGTCTTGTCCATCACATCATTCTCCCAATGATGTGATCCCGTTATCAATGACATCTAATGTCCATAGTCAGGAAACCATGACTATCTGTTGATCAACAAGCTAGTCAACTAGAGGCTCACTAGGGACATATTGTGGTCTATGTATTCACACATGTATTACGATTTTCGGATAATACAATTATAGCATGAATAAAAGACAATTATCATGAACAAGGAAATATAATAATAATTATTTTATTATTGCCTCTAGGGCATATTTCCAACAGTCTCCCACTTGCACTAGAGTCAATAATCTAGTTACATTGTGATGAATCAAACACCCATAGAGTTCTGGTGTTGATCATATTTTGCTCGCGGAAGAGGTTTAGTCAACGGATCTGCGACATTCAGATCCGTATGTACTTTACAAATATCTATGCCTCCATCTTGAACATTTTCAGGGATGGAGTTGAAACGACGCTAGATGTGCCTGGTCTTCTTGTGAAACCTGGGCTCCTTGGCAAGAGCAATAGCTCCAGTGTTGTCACAGAAGAGAGTGATCGGCCCCGACGCATTGGGTATGACTCCTAGGTCGGTGATGAACTCCTTCATCCATATTGCTTCATGCGCTGCCTCCGAGGCTGCCATGTAGTCCGCTTCACATGTAGATCCCGCCATGACGCTCTGCTTGCAACTGCACCAGCTTACTGCTCCATGATTCAACATATACACGTATCCGGTTTGTGACTTAGAGTCATCTAGATCTGTGTCGAAGCTAGCGTCGACGTAACCCTTTACGACGAGCTCTTCGTCACCTCCATAGACGAGAAACATGTCCTTTGTCATTTTTAGGTACTTCAGGATATTCTTGACCGCTGTCCAGTGTTCCTTGCTGGGATTAATTTGGTACCTTCCTACCAAACTTACGGCAAGGTTTACATCAGGTCTGGTACACAACATGGCATACATAATAGATCCTATGGCTGAGGCATAGGGGATGACACTCATCTCTTCTTTATCTTCTGCCGTGGTCAGGCATTGAGCCGAGCTCAATCTCACACCTTGCAATACAGGCAAGAACCCTTTTTTGGACTGATCCATATTGAACTTCTTCAATATCTTATCAAGGTATGTGCTTTGTGAAAGACCTATGAGGCGTCTCGATCTATCCCTATAGATCTTGATGCCTAATATGTAAGCAGCTTCTCCAAGGTCCTTCATTGAAAAACACTTATTCAGGTAGGCCTTAATGCTGTCCAATAGTTCTATATCATTTCCCATCAAAAGTATGTCATCTACATACAATAGAAATGCTACAGAGCTCCCACTCACTTTCTTGTAAACGTAGGCTTCTCCATAAGTCTGCATAAACCCAAACGCTTTGATCATTTCATCAAAGCGAATGTTCCAACTTCGAGATGCTTGCACCAACCCATAAATGGATCACTGGAGCTTGCATACCTTGTTAGCATTCTTAGGATCGACAAAACCTTCCGGCTACATCATATACAGTTCTTCCTTAAGATAGCCGTTAAGGAATGCCGTTTTGACGTCCATATGCCATATCTCATAATCATAGTATGCGGCAATTGCTAACATGATTCGGATGGACTTCAGCTTCGCTACGGGAGAGAAAGTCTCATTGTAGTCAACCCCTTAAACTTGCCGATAACCCTTAGCGACAAGTCGAGCTTTATAGATGGTAATATTACCATCCGCGTCCATCTTCTTCTTAAAGATCCATTTGTTTTCTATCGCTTGCCGATCGTCGGGCAAGTCTGTCAAAGTCCATACTTTGTTTTCATACATGGATTCTATCTCGGATTGCATGGCTTCAAGCCATTTGTTGGAATCTGGGCCCGCCATCGCTTCTTCATAATTCGAAGGTTCACCGTTGTCTAACAACATGATTTCCAGGATAGGGTTGCCATACCACTCTGGTGTGGAACGTGTCCTTGTGGACCTACGAAGTTCAGTAGCAACTTGATCCGAAGTACCTTGATCATCATCATTAATTTCCTCTCCAGTCGGTGTAGGCACCACAGGAACATTTTCCTAAGCTGCACTACTTTCCGGTTCAAGAGGTAGTACTTCATCGAGTTCTACTTTCCTCCCACTAACTCCTTTCAAGAGAAACTCTTTTTCCAGAAAGGATCCTTTCTTGGCAACAAAGACCTTGCCTTCGGATCTTAAGTAGAAGGTATACCCAATGGTTTCCTTAGGGTATCCTATGAAGACGCATTTTTCCGACTTGGGTTCGAGCTTTTCAGGTTGAAGTTTCTTGACATAAGCATCGCATCCCCAAACTTTTAGAAACGACAGCTTAGGTTTCTTCCCAAACCATAATTCATACGGTGTCGTCTCAACGGATTTAGACGGAGCCCTGTTTAAAGTGAATGTAGCTGTCTCTAGAGCGTATCCCCAAAATGATAGCGGTAAATCGGTAAGAGACATCATAGATCGCACCATATCCAATAGAGTGCGATTACGACGTTCGGACACACCATTACGCTGAGGTGTTCCAGGCGGTGTGAGTTGTGAAACGATTCCACATTTCCTTAAGTGCGTACCAAATTCGTGACTTAAATATTCTCCTCCATGATCTGATCGTAAGAACTTTATCTTTCGGTCATGTTGATTCTCTACCTCATTCTGAAATTCCTTGAACTTTTCAAAGGTCTCAGACTTGTGTTTCATCAAGTAGACATACCCATATCTACTCAAGTCATCAGTGAGAGTGAGAACATAACGATATACTCCGTGAGCCTCAACGCTCATTGGACCACACACATCAGTATGTATGATTTCCAATAATTAAGTTGGTTGCTCGCTCCATTGTTCTGGAGAACGGAGTCTTGGTCATTTTGCCCATGAGGCATGGTTCGCATGTGTCAAATGATTCATAATCGAGAGACTCTAAAAGTCCATCAGCATGGAGCTTCTTCATGCGCTTGACACCAATGTGACCAAGGCGGCAGTGCCACAAGTATGTGGGACTATCGTTATCAACTTTACATCTTTTGGTATTCACACTATGAATATGTGTAACATTACGTTCGAGATTCATTAAGAATAAACATTGACCATCGGGGCATGACCATAAAACATATCTCTCATATAAATAGAACAACCATTATTCTTGGATTTAAATGAGTAGCCATCTTGTATTAAACGAGATCCAGATACAATGTTCATGCTCAAACTTGGCACTAAATAACAATTATTGAGGTTTAAAACTAATCCCGTGGGTAAATGTAGAGGCAGCGTGCCGACGGCGATCACATCGACCTTGGAACCATTCCCGACGTGCATCGTCACCTCGTCCTTCGCCAGTCTCCGCTTATTCCGCAGCTCCTGCTGTGAGTTACAAATATGAGCAACGGCACCGGTATCAAATACCCAGGAGTTACTATGAGTACTGGTAAGGTACACATCAATTACATGTATATCACATATACCTTTAGTGTTGCCGGCCTTCTTGTCCGCTAAGTATTTGGGGCAGTTCCGCTTCTAATGACCCTTCCCTTTGCAATAAAAGCACTCAGTCTCAGGTTTGGGTCCATTCTTTGACTTCTTCCCAGCAACTGGCTTACCGGGTGCAGCAACATCCTTGCCGTCCTTCTTGAAGTTCTTCTTACCCTTGCCCTTCTTGAACTTAGCGGTTTTATTGACCATCAACACTTGATGTTCCTTCTTGATTTCTACCTCTGCTGACTTCAGCATTGAAAATACTTTAGGAATAGTTTTCACCATCCCCTGCATATTGTAGTTCATCACGAAGCTCTTGTAGCTCAGTGGGAGCGACTGAAGGATTCTGTCAATGACCGCCTCGTCCGGGAGGTTAATGTCCAGCTGGGACAGGCGGTTGTGCAACCCAGACATTTTGAGTATGTGCTCACCAGAACTATTTTCCTCCATCTTACAACTATAGAACTTGTCAGAGACTTCATATCTCTCGACCCGGGCATGAGCTTGGAAAACCATTTTCAGCTCCTCGAACATCTCATATGCTCCGTGTTACTCAAAACGCTTTTGGAGCCCCGGTTCTAAGCTGTAAAGCATGCCGCACTAAACGAGGGAGTAATCATCAACATGTGACTGCCAAGCGTTCATAACGTCTTGGTTCTCTGGGATGGGTGCTTCACCTAGCGGTCCTTCTAGGACATATGCTTTCTTGGCAGCTATGAGGATGATCCTCAGGTTCCGGACCCAGTCCGTATAGTTGCTGCCATCATCTTTCCGCTTGGTTTTCTCTAGGAACGCATTGAAGTTCATGTTGGCATGAGCGTTGGCCATTTTATCTACAAGACATTTTTGCAAAGATTTTAGACTAAGTTCATGATAATTAAGTTCATCTAATCAAATTATTTAATGAACTCCCACTCAGATTTGACATCCCTCTAGTCATCTAAGTGTTACATGATCCGAGTCGACTAGGCCGTGTCCGATCATCACGTGAGACGGACTAGTCATCATCGGTGAACATCTCCATGTTGATCGTATCTTCCATACGACTCATGTTCGACCTTTCGGTCTCTGTGTTCCGAGGCCATGTCTATACATGCTAGGCTCGTCAAGTTAACCTAAGTGTTTTTGCATGTGTAAAACTGTCTTACACCCGTTGTATGTGAACGTAGGAATCTATCACACCCGATCATCACGTGGTGCTTCGAAATGAGAACTTTAGCAACGGCGCACAGTTAGGGGGAACACTTTGTTGAAATTATTATGAGGGATCATCTTATTTACTACCATCGTTCTAAGTAAACAAGATGCATAAACATAATAAACATCACATGCAATTAAATAGTAGTGACATGATATGGCCAATATCATATAGCTCCTTTGATCTCCATCTTTGGGGCTCCATGATCATCTTCGTCACCGGCATGGCACCATGATCTCCATCATCGTGTCTCCATGAAGTTGCTTGCCAACTATTACTTCTACTACTATGGCTAACGGTTTAGCAACAAAGTAAAGTAATTACATGGTGTTAAATCATTGACACGTAGGCCATACAATAATTAAGACAACTCCTATGGCTCCTGCCGGTTGTCATACTCATCGACATGCAAGTCATGATTCCTATTACAAGAACATGATCTCATACATCACAATATATCATTCATCATTCATCAGAACTTTTGGCCATATCACATCACAAAGCAATTGCTACAAAAACAAGTTAGACGTCCTCTAATTGTTGTTGCATCTTTTACGTGGCTGCAATAGGGTTCTAGCAAGAACGTTTTCTTACCTACAAATAACCACAACGTGATTTGTCAACTTCTATTTACCCTTCATAAGGACCTGTCGGTGTCAAAACCGGCGGATCTCGGCTAGGGGGGTCCCGAACTATGCGTCTAGGCGGATGGTAATAGGAGACAAGGGACACGATGTTTTACCTAGGTTCGGGCCCTCTTGATGGAGGTAAAACCCTACGTCCTGCTTGATTAATACTGATGATGTGGGTATTACAAGAGTAGATCTACCACGAGATCAAGGAGGCTAAACCCTAGAAGCTAGCCTATGGTATGATTGTTCTTCGTCCTATGGACTAAAACCATCCGGTTTATATAGACACCAGAGAGGGCTAGGGTTACACAGAGTCGGTTACAATGGTAGGAGATCTACATATCCGTATCGCCAAGCTTGCCTTCCACGCCAAGGAAAGTCCCATCCGGACACGGGACGAAGTCTTCAATCTTGTATCTTCATAGTCTTGGAGTCCGGCCGATGATGATAGTTCGGCTATCCGGACACCCCCTAGTCTAGGACTCCCTCAGTAGCCCCTGAACCAGGCTTCAATGACGACGAGTCCGGCGCGCATATTGTCTTCGGCATTGCAAGGCGGGTTCCTTCCCCGAATAATTTATAGAAGATTGTGAACACCAGGATAGTGTCCGGCTCTGCAAAATAAATTCCACATTCCACCGTAGAGAGAATAATATTTACACAAGTTCAATCTGTTGACGTATTCCGTGGCGTGACGTCACACCACAACCAAGCCTTTACTTGAATCATTTTTATTACACCACCTCAGCGCGTTTAGCGAAGCGGTTTCCTTGGCACGTCTTGTCGAAGCAGAGATCGTGTTCCACTTATCCCGGGATTCTCATCAATACGAACGTGGGTAACCCAACCGCGCCCGTTGCCACGCCCCCTCCATCGAAGGCGAGTTCCAAACGGTCACGGGGACGGCTCTTGGTATTCTCCCTCTTTATAATGAGACCAAGGCCCGTTCCTTTTCTTCAATCCTCAATCGAATCCGCCCCTCGCCCCGAGTTCCAACACCCAAGGCTCCAGATTCGGGCACTTCGAACCTTCGACAATGTCCGACTCCGACCTATAGGGCCGGTGGATGCCCTCCTCCGTCACGGAAGAGGACATGCTAAAGCTGAGAGACGCCAGGTACTTAACCTACGAGATTTCGCATAGGTTGCCTGCCCAAGGGCAAGTCATTCCTACTCCTAAGCCTGGCGAGAGTGTCGTGTTCGTGTCTCACCTCCGTCGGGGTTTAGGCTTCCCGATGGATCCCTTCGTGAGGGGGCTACTATTTTACTATGGGCTGGAATTCCACGACTTGGCTCCGGAGTCTATCCTCCACATCTCATCATTTATTGTCGTCTGCGAAGCCTTCCTCCGCACTACCCCTCACTTCGGTTTGTGGCTCAAAACTTTCAATGTGGAGCCGAAGATGATTGAGGGGCATCAGGCAGAGTGTGGAGGGGCGGTTATAAGCAAGAGGGCCAATGCTCCATGGCCCGAGGGCTCTTTTCAGGAGGAGCTTGGCTTGTGGCAACATGAGTGGTTCTATATCACCGCTCCCAGGGGCAGCAGGCAGAGGCCGCCGCCCGCCTTTCGCTCGGGCCCTCCACAACGGCTGACGTCATGGGTCAACAAAGGGTTTGACTGGGGGCCGTCCAAGGACGTACCCCTATTGCAGGGCCGGATTCGAGACCTCCAAGAGAGGGAGATCAATCTGGTCGTAGTGACGCAGGTTATGCTGATTCGACATCTTCTTCCCTGCAAATGTCGCCCCCTCCGCCTGTGGGAATTCAATCCGGAGGGACCAGGAGCTCTCCAACACTTCATGGGTACAAAACCCGTGGAGATGTACAAACTGTTCTTCGGATCACAAGAAATGTGTTCGGACTTGACCGAGGACGTTGGCCTAAGCTGCAATCGCCCGGATACTCAAGTAAGTAGCCCTGTGTCCGGACATATCATCCATTTATCTATCATGGATTTGCCTTTTAATCGGCTATCCCTTGAACAGGAGTGGATAGCACACGCAAAACTGATACGGTGTCTGGCCCCCCTCCCTGAGACCACGCCGGGTCCCGTGTTAATCAAAATGTTGGAGGTAGCGCCTTCGGAGGAGGGCGAAGGGGGGAACAGGGAAACTACCACCTCTGTTAAGGAGGCTCTCAATAAGGGGGGAATCAAGAATCCCTCCCTCCAGGGGGAGAAGAGGACCGCTTCCGAAAACCCGGAGGCCAAAGCCTCGAAGCGGGGAAAGAAATCTGCACCGGAAGGTCCTGGGCCGGGAGGAGTCCCGACCGCACAGTCTCCCCAAAGGAATTAGCCCTCCAACGAGCCGTAAGTAGAAAAAAGGGAGGCGTTGTAATAAGGGACATTCCTATTTTATTTCTAAGATAACCGAAGTTTTTACCTTGTAGTTCGGATCTCAGCCCTTCTCAGCAGAGCTCATCCTCGGGGGACCTTCGTCCGGAGATGATGGAGAGCGAAACGCCTCCATTTGCCGCCCCGTCAAGTGGGGCGGATGACCCTGAGGTGGCGTCATGGAGGGTCTCCCCGAGTCCGGCGGGCCCGGGGAGTTCGGCACCCACTAGAGTACGACCGGTGGAGCTGCAGGGTTTGCTCGAGAGGGTGTCTCTCTCAGAAGATCACCGCGCATTAATGAGTACGGTGATTGAAAGGATCTCATCCGCCAAGAGCGGGTTGCATGAGGCCGTCGGGAGTTTACTGACGGGATTTGAGGTACGTAAAAAATGACATACCTTTTGTCAGTTTTGCACATAGAGTGCGCCCTGTATAGATAGTAGCCCCTGAGACTCGGTATGTTGTCGAAAGCGACAGCGTGCCGAGGATCATAATCTCAGTTACAAAATGTCTCCTTTCCTATGCAGGTGGCGGAACGTTCGGTGGCCAGCCGGACTGATAGAGCTGCCGAGCTGAAGCGGCAACTCGATGTTGCGGATGCGGACATCGCGCTGGTCAATAAACGACTTGACGAGTCGCAAGGTAGGTGGTTTTTCCGCGGTCACCTGGTAAGGGAGCTGATGCCCACTCCTTACAACATGTATGCTTGATGCAGAAGGTGCCGCTGCTGTGGAAGACCTTCGGGCGGAGCTTGCTCGAGCCAAGGAGCAAGCCAGAAAAAGTGATGCGGCTGCCTCAAAGGCAGCGGAGGAGCTAAAAGCTGAAAAGGCTGCTCACTGCCGAAGCAGGGAGGAAATAGCCGTAATGGTCGTGAAATTAAAATATGCTACCGACCACTATGAGGTTCTTGAAAGAGAACGCCAAGCGGAGCAGGAGGGCCTGAAGAAGGCCACCGCCGAAGCCAAGGATGCCCGTTCTGCAATGCGGGCTATGAAGGAGGAACTGCGTCAGGCCGGAGACATTGCGGCTGGAAAGCCCTTTCTGTTGCGTAGGAAGTTCACGGACCCGAAGTATGCTCAGTTGGGCCAGTTGTGGGGTGCGGAGGATCCTTATCTGGATTTGGTGGCGAGTGCGGCGGACGCAGTTGTGCATTTCTGAAGTCAGAAGGATCATGAAATGGAAGAGCTTCTTTGGTCTCAATTCCATAGTCCGGAGCGTCCACTTCTGTTGACCGATCGGTTGGCTGAGTGGGCTGAGATGAATAGATTGTCCGGACTTGTCATGACGGATGTGGTGGCTCATCTGTGGCCGGAAAGGCCCAAGCCAAAGAGTTATTTTGGCTTATTGCAGCAATTCCTTGGGGCGGTGCCGCATATCAAGGCAATGAAGCGGTTGGCATGCATAGAGGGTGCGCGGATGGCTCTTGCCCGTGTTAAGACATACTGGGCGGATATGAATGCCACCGATGTTGCATCCCGGGGTTCGGACGAGAGTCGATTACCCGCCGAGCACTATTTTGAGGAAGTCCCGCAGGGCGCTCGTTTAATAGAGTCGCAGTGCTCGAAAAATGTCATGTTCAAATGACATGTATGATTTGTGAGATCATATTTATAATGTAACGGCTTTTTATAGTTGTGCGTTCAAGTATTGAAGTATCTCCTGTGCGGCCGTTAATATATATGTATTTATAACTTGAAAGATGGCAGTCTTTGGCTTCAGCCCCCACGCACATGGTGCGGGGGTGTTTGCAAAAAAGCACATTTTCACACTTAATCCAACGTCTTGGTCCTTTGAAGGAGGTGATAGCATAGCAAACTAGGCAACCGGACTATAATGCTTTATCACTTTCAATTAGCCATAGGAGCTCGATGGTGGGGCTACTATATAGCCCCTAGAGGCACCGCGCTCTCCGAACTCGGGGCGCGTGTGTGCCTGACCGGGAAGCGGTCCTTCGTCAAAGCGGAGGAATTCTAAACATTCCAGTGTCGATCGAGTGGTTGACCAGTCTCTCGCTATATCATGACAGTCAGTTTTCGGCTTTCTCTACTGAGGTGCTCGCCCGGCCGAACCGGGGCACAATCGCAGTAGTTCTCCTGGTGCCGCGTTAGCCGATGGAGCGGAACGTTAGGCAGCAAAACACAGGAGACGGGCAAACCCAACATTTGACCAAAGACATGATTCGGAGCTGATGCATATAAGGCCTAACTCGAGACGCCGAACACTCCCTAAGGTATTCGGACTTTATGATAACGGGCAGAACGATGCCCTAAGCCCCTAGTGTCCAGGTACAGGCGAGAACTTCTGCCGCGGCCGATGCCAAAACGCCAGCCTCCACCTCGGTTATGGTAGGAAACCGGGGGATGAGTATCAACAAGAGACAGTAAGAAAGGTTTACGCAGGGTCTTAATCTGAAAAGAATCCTTGCAACGGGTTCCTGCTGCACGTCTGCGCCTGTGTCTCCGTTGTGCTGTATCCTGGACGGGTGTAGCACGTGGTTCATCTGTAAAAGAGAAGAACTTAGTTTGGAAAAAATATCGTGCAAAAAATGTATTTAAAACAGAGTATGATTTGGAAGATGAATAAAATTGAGCTTTATTGGCTCTCATTGTTTATACGTGCAGCCCCTTGTAAAGAGGTATGCGGCTGGGAAGCCCCTTGTTTATTTATGCCGGACTCGCCTAACCGTGTCCGAGGTCTAAATGACCTGTTTTTAGGGGCTTTGATCAGCAAGGTTGGATTAGTGTGTGGCTGTCAAGGCAGTCTCACATTTTCCGTGGGCGAGGAACAATCGGAGTTACGCTTTAGTGAGATTATGCCGCATGGACCGGGCATTTTGAGTGTATAGACGCGTAATGCGGTATCGCGTTAACGCGGGCGAAAGCTTCGCTCCCAGTAGTGCTTGATGGCTACTTTTGAATGGGGCGATATGGAAGATTAGCTTTTCGCGACGGAAGTTGTCGGATGAACCGAACACGACCTTTAGTAGTATAGAGCCTGTACAATTGGCATAAAGGCCTGGCGTCACTCCTTCGAAGGAAGTGTTGCTATGGCGAATTTTGGTAGGGTCTATCCCCATTCTGCGGATGGTGTCCTGGTATAGCAGGTTTATATTGCTGCCGCCATCCATTAGGACTTGTGTGAATTATAGTCCGTCGATTATGGGATCCAATATCAAAGCAGTCCCTCCTGCGTTTCGAATGCTTCTGGAGTAATCCTGATGGTCGAAAGTAATTGGGTTTGACATCCAATTTCGGGGCTCTGCTTGGGTGGATCGTGCGGCGCGTGTTTTAGTAGTTGCCGCACTGTTTATCACATGAAGTGAGTTCACTGTTTTGACTTCTAGTGGGAAAGTCTTCTGTTTTCCGGCCTGCTGCTTGTGGGGTTCGTCATCGTCTGGTGGTCGCACATACGTGCCCTGGAAGTTATCAAGGAATGCGGATTCCAGGTCCTCCCAACACCCAATTGATTCTGCTGGCAAGCTGTTAAGCCAATGCCGAGCTGGTCCTTTAAGCTTGAGTGGGAGGTATTTGATGGCGTGGAGATCATCACTGCGGGCCATGTGGATATGAAGGAGATAGTCTTCGATCCAAACCGTGGGGTCTGTTGTGCCATCATAGGATTCAATATTCACGGGTTTAAACCCTTCGGGGATTTGATGATCCATTACTTCATCTGTGAAGCATAGTGGGTGTGCGGCACCTCTGTATTGGGCTATATCACGACGGAGCTCAAGCGAGCTTTGTCTACTGTGTTCGGCCCGCCCGAACTTGCTGTGTCCAGCGCGACGGTTGTCGTCACGTATCATGGGGCGCCCACGCGATCCGTAGATCGATCTTGATTGTCTTGCCTTATCCTCCAATATATCTCGCAAGTCCGGAGCGTTCCCCTGTGGCCTTGTACTTTTCGAGCGATGCCGGGGTACGGTTCTAGTGGAGGGCCTAGAGGCCTGTCTGTCGCGGCCACGAGGTGGTCGGTCAGCCGTATTGTGCGCTGGTTTGTATGCCTCCTCCTCTAATCTGGGGAGCAACTTGCGTTTGGGGTAGCTTTTGGAGGGGCGTTCGAGCTCATGCTCTTCGGCCGCAAGGACTTCAGTCCATCTGTCGGCTAGCAGATCTTGATCAGCTCTAAGTTGTTACTGCTTTTTCTTGAGGCTGTTTGCCGTGGCCATAAGCCTGCGTTTAAAACGCTCTTGTTCGACGGGATCCTCAGGCACGACAAATTCGTCGTCGTCGAGGCTTGCCTCGTCTCCGAAGGGAGGCATGTAATTATCATCCTCTACTTCTTCGTCTGCCTCTCTCTCATGAGGGCTGGCTTCTCCGTCCTCCTGTGCTGAATCTTGCTGGAGGGGGTTGTCTTCAGCATTGTCCGGGGTATTGTTATCTCCGGTGCCGGAATCTCCATTCTTGCTGTGGCGGGCTTTAGAGCGGCGCCGCTGACGCCGACGCTTGGGCTGTTTCTTGGAGGGGTCTTCCTCCGCTGTTCCCTCGCCATTCCCATCCTTTGGGATATCCACCATGTATATGTCATATGACAAGGTGGCTTTCCAGTGCCCAGTAGGCGCTGGTTCTTGGTCGTCTCTGGCATCGTCGTCCATACCGTCGATGTCTTCGGAGTCGAAGTCTAGCATGTCGGTTAAATCATCGACAATGGCTACTAAGTGGGTGGTGGGTGGGCCTTGAATTTCTTCGTCGTCCGCATCCCAACCGTCCTGACCGCAGTCCGGCCAGGGCTCTCCTGATAACGAGAGATACTTTAGCGAATTCAGGATGTCACCGAAAGGTGAGTGCTAAAAGATGTCCGCGGCGGTGAACTCCATGATCGGCGCCCAATCGGATTCGATTGGAGGGGGCGTAGGAGGTTCGGAGTCCGGCAAGGAGTCCGGCACCTCGGAGTCACGAGCTTCACAAGGGACAAGGTCAGTGAGGGAGTCCTGGATTAGGGGGTGTCCGGATAGCAGGACTACCATCATCAGCCGAACTATCATCGGCCGGACTATCATCATCGACCGGACTCCAAGACTATGAAGATACAAGATTGAAGACTTCGCCCCGTGTCCGGATGGGATTTTCCTTGGCGTGGAAGGCAAGCTTGGCGATACGGATATGTAGATCTCCTACCATTGTAACCGACTCTATGTAACCCTAGCCCTCTCCGGTGTCTATATAAACCGGATGGCTCTAGTCCGTAGGACACAACAACAACAATGATACCATAGGCTAGCTTCTAGGGTTTAGCCTCCTTGATCTCGTGGTAGATCCACTCTTGTAAACATCCATAATATCAATATCAATCAAGCAGGACGTAGGTTTTTACCTCCATCAAGAGGGCCCGAACCTGGGTAAAACATCGTGTCCCTTGTCTCCTGTTACCATCCGCCTGGACGCACAGTTCGGGACCCCCTACCCGAGATCCGCCAGTTTTGACACCGACATTGGTGCTTTCATTGAGAGTTCCTCTGTGTCGTCACCGATAGGCTTGATGGCCTCTTTAATCTATAATGACGCAGTCCTGGGTGAGACTTTTCTCCTCGGACAGATCTTCGTATTCGGCGGCTTCGTACTGCGGGCCAACTCACTTGGCCATCTGGAGCAGATCGAAAGCTACGCCCCTGGCCGTCAGGTCAGGTTTGGGAGCCTAAACTTCACGGCCGATATCCGCGGGGACTTGATCTTCGACGGATCCGAGCCACAGCCGAGCGTGCCGCGCTGTCATGATGGGCATGACCTAACTCTGCCGCCGGACAGCACCTTGGAGGCCGCACACGAATCCGCTCCGACCCATAGTCCGGAGCCGATCGCTCAGATCGAGGACGGATGGCTGGACACCGCCTCGGGAGTTGCAACTTCTACGGCGATTGAGCCGAACACTTACCTTGTCCCGCACAAAGCTCATGACTCCGAGGTGCCGGACTCTCTGCCGGACTCCGAACCTCCTGCGCCCCTGCCAGTCGAATCCAATTGGGCGCCAATCATGGAATTCACCGCTGCGGACATCTTTCAGCACTCACCCTTCGGCGATATCTTAAATTCGCTGAAGCATCTCTCGCTATCCAGAGAACCCTGGCCGAACTACGGCCAGGACGGTTGGGACGCGGACGACGAAGAAATTCAGAACCCACCCACCACCCACTTCGTAGCCACCATCGACGATCTAACCGACGCACTCGACTACGACTCCGACGACATCGACGGTATGGACGACGATGCCGGAGACTATCAAGAACCAGTGCCTACAGGACACTGGAAGACCACCTCGTCATACGACATACATATGGTGGACACCCCAAAGGGAAGCGATACCGAGGAACAACAGGACGCGGCAGAGGATAATCCCACCGATAAACAATCAAAACGGCGACGTAGACGCCGCCCTAAGTCCCGCCTCGATCAAAGCAGCATTCCTAACGACCCAGCAATAGAGCAGGGCAAACCAGCGAACAACGAATAGGACGAGCCGGGTAATCAACCCCTTCATGGAGCAGTCAACAGTCCGGACACAACACCGGAGCATAAGAACCTACACAAAAGACTCGTTGCCACTGCAAGAAGTTTGAAGAAGGAAAAACGGAAGCTCAAAACAGCGGAAGACATACTCAGAATGAAGTGGAGCAAAGTACTCAAGACCGCAGACAAATATGGCAATGGCCATCAAACAAAGAGCTACCCGAAGCGCAAGTTGCTGCCAAAATTTGACGAGGAAGCCATAGAGCCCTCACAGTCAAAAAATAAAGAGGCCGCCTGGCCGGATAGACGGCCAGATGACAGGCCAAAAGCGACAAGCGGCGCCGCACACAAGCCGACTTATGATCCTGCGAAAACGGACGGCCCAACTAGGTCCATCTACGGGCCAAAAAAGAGGCCCCAGGAAATAACACAACACGACAAGTGTTCGAAGACAGCGGCACACCCAAATACAGGGGCGCCGCACACCTGCTATGTTTTACCGATGAGGTGCTAGACCATGAATTTCTAGCAGGGTTCAAACCCATAAACATAGAGGCATACGACGGCACAACAGACCCAGGAGTCTGGATAGAAGATTACATACTACACATACACATGGCTAGAGGAGATGATCTCCACGCCATAAAATACCTACCCCTCAAGCTCAAAGGGCCAGCTCGGCATTGGCTCAAAAGCCTCCCAGAAAACACTATTGGAAGTTGGGAAGAGCTTGAGGACGCGTTTAGAGCAAATTTTCAAGGGACTTATGTCCGCCCTCCGGATGCAGACGATTTGAGTCATATAACTCAACAGCCCGGAGAGTCAGCGCGCAAATTCTGGAACAGGTTCCTTACCAAAAAGAACCAAATAGTCGACTGTCCGGACGCGGAAGCCTTAGCAGCTTTTAAACACAACGTCCGAGATGAATGGCTCGCCAGACACCTCGGCCAAGAGAAGCCAAGAACAATGGCCGCGCTAACAAGCCTCATGACGCGCTTTTGCACAGGAGAAGACAGCTGGCTAGCAAGATGCAGTACCAGCAACCCGAGTACATCCGAGATCAGAGATGGAAACAGAAAATCACGGCGCAGGAAAGATCAGCGCCGGAATAAAGAAAAAAGCCCAAAGGGCACGGCGGTCAACGCCGGATTCAAAAGCTCGCGGCCAAACAATAAAACACTGCCTCTTAAGGACAACAGCGACGAGCTATCAAATTTAAACAAAATTCTAGATCGGATATGTCAAATCCACAGTACCTCCGGAAGGCCTGCAAACCATGCCAACCGAAATTGTTGGGTTTTTAAACAGTCCGGCAGACTCAACGCCGGACACAAGGGGCTCGATGCGCCAAGCGAGGACGATGACGAACCCCACAAGCAGAGCACCGGAAGCCAAAAGACTTTCCCACAAGAAGTCAAAACAGTAAACTCACTTCATGTGATAGTACGGAAAACCAACACGGCACTCGCTTAGACAAGTGTCGCAAGATCCACCCCAGTGGAACACCGAGATTGGATGTCAAAACCAATCACTTTCGACCATCTGGATTAGTCCAGAAGTATCCGGAACGCAGGATAGACTGCCCTGATACCGGACCCCATAATAGACAGACTGCAATTCATGCAGGTTCTGATGGACGGCGGCAGTGACTTAAACCTGCTATATCCGGACACAATCCGCTAATTGGGATCGACCCTACTACAATTCGGCATAGCCGCGCTTCCTTCAAAGGAGTAGCGCCAGGCCCTTACGCCAGGTGCAAAATTTCATTATTACTAGAAGTTGTGTTCGGGTCACCTGACAACTTCCGACGAGAAAAGCTAACCTTTCATGTCGCCCCACTTAAAAGTAGATATCAAGCATCACTGGGACGGGAAGCTTTCGTCCGCTTCAATGCAATACCACATTACGCGTCTCTTACGCTCAAAATGCCCGGTCCACGTGGCATCATTTCATTAAAAGGTCGCCTGAGACCCCGGACATGGCTGGACGAGTCCAGAATAAATAAGCTAGGGGCTACCTAGCCACACACCCCTTCACAAGGGTTTGTACATATAAGCAATGATGAGCTAGCATAGGCTCGGCTGTATTAATCTATATTTCAATTTTTTATGCACTTTCTCGCATGATTTCTTTTCCAACTAGTTCCTCTCTTTTTTACAGATGAACAGCGTGCACACCCGTCCAGGATACGGCACAACGGAGACACAGGCGCAGACGTGCAGTAGGGACCCGTTGCAAGGACTCTTTTCAGACTAAGACCCTACATAAACCTTTCTTACTGTCTCTTGTTGCTATATTCCCCTGGTTTCTCATTATAACCAGAGTGGAGACTGGCGTTTTGGCATCGGCCGCGCCAGAAGAACTTGCCCGTACCTGGAAACAAGGGGCTTAGGGCATTGTTTTGCCCACTATTATAAAGACCGAACACCTTCGGGAGTGTTCGGCGTATCGAGTTAGGCCTTATATGCATCAGCTCCGAATCATGTCTTTGGTCAAATGTTGGGTTTGCCCGGCTCCTGTGTTTTGCTGCCTTACGTTCCGTATCACCGGCTAACGCGGCACCAGGAGAACTACTGGGATTGTGCCCCAGTTCGGCTGGGCGAGCACCTCAGTAGAGAAAGCCGAAAACTGACTGTCATGATACAGCGAGAGACTGGTCAACCACTCGATCGACCATGGGAATGTTTAGAATTCCTCCGCTTTGACGAAGGGCCGTTTCCCGGTCAGGCACATACGCGCCCCAAATTCGGAGAGCGCGGTGCCCCCAGGGGCTATGTCATAGCCCCACCCTCGAACTCCATGGCTAAGTGAAAGTGATAAAGCATTATAGTCCGGTTGCCTCGTTTTCTACGCTACCACCTCCTTTACAGGACCGAGACGTCGGATTAAGTGTGAAAATGCGCTATTTTTTGCGAACACCCCCACACCTTGTGCATGGGGGCTGAAGCCGACAACTGCCATCTTTCAGGTTATACACATGTATACATGAACGGCCGCATAGAAGATATTCTATTACTTGAACGCACAAGTATAAAAGGCGCTTACATCATAAATATTGTTTTACATCGTAAAAACGTTCATTCGAACGTAACATTTTTAGAGCACTGCGACTCTAATACACGAGCACCACGCAGCACTTCGCCAAAATATTGCTCGGCGGGTAACTGGCTATCGTCCGAACCCGGGGTCGCAACAGCGGTGGCATCCATCTCTGTCCAATGTGTCTTCACACGGGCAAGTGCCATCCACGCACCCTCTATGCAGGTCGATGAAGGCGATGAAGACACATTGCCCGTGTCAAAACCGGCGGATCTCGGGTAGGGGGTCCCGAACTATGCGTCTAGGCGGATGGTAATAGGAGACAAGGGACATGATGTTTTACCCAGGTTCGGGCCCTCTTGATGGAGGTAAAACCCTATGTCCTGTTTGATTAATACTGATGATGTGGGTATTACAAGAGTAGATCTACCACGAGATCAAGGAGGCTAAACCCTAGAAGCTAGCCTATGGTATGATTGTTCTTCGTCCTAAGGACTAAAACCATCCGGTTTATATAGACACCGGAGAGGGCTAGGGTTACACAGAGTCGGTTACAATGGTAGGAGATCTACATATCCGTATCGCCAAGCTTGCCTTCCACGCCAAGGAAAGTCCCATCCGGACATGGGACGAAGTCTTCAATCTTGTATCTTCATAGTCTTGGAGTCCGGCCGATGATGATAGTTCGGCTATCCGGACACCCCCTAGTCTAGGACTCCCTCAGGACCCTTTTCATCGAATTCGCTCCAACTAAAGTGGGAGAGACAGACACCCGCTAGCCACCTTATGCAACTAGTGCATGTCAGTCGGTGGAACCTGTCTCACGTAAGCGTACGTGTAAGGTCGGTCCGGGACGCTTCATCCCACAATATCGCTGAAGCAAAATAAGACTAGTAGTGGCAAGAAAGTTGACAATATCTACGCCCACAACAGATTTGTGTTCTACTCGTGCAATAGAGAACTACGCATAGACCTATCTCATGATGCCACTGTTGGGGAACATTGCATAAAATAAAAAAAAATTCTACGTTCACCAAGATCAATCTATGAGTTCATCTAGCAACGAGAGAGGGGAGAGCATCTACATACCCTTATAGATCGCGAGCGGAAGCGTTCAAGAGAACGGGGTTGAGGGAGTCGTACTCGTCGTGATCCAAGTCACCGGAGATCCTAGCGCCGAACGGATGACACCTCCGCGTTCAACACACGTACGGTCAGTGTGACGTCTCCTCCTTCTTGATCCAGCAAGGGGGAAGGAGAGGTTGATGAAGATCCAGCAGCACGACGGCGTGGTGGTGGATGCAGCAGGATTTCGGCAGGGCTTCGCCAAGCGTTTGCGGGAGGAGGAGGTGTAGCAAGGGGGAAGGGAGGCGCTAGGTGTCAGGGTTCGGCTGCCCTCCCACCCCCCTCTTTATATAGGGACCCAAGGGGGGGCACCGACCCTAGGAGATGGGATCTCCTAGGGGGAGCGGCGGCCAAGGGGGAGACTTGCCCCCCAAGGCAAGTGGAGGCGCCCCCTCCCCTAGGGTTCCCAACCCTAGGCACAGAGGGGGGC
>NC_041389.1:601081826-601085854 GCF_002162155.2 Triticum dicoccoides | reverse complement strand
AGCCCATGGGGCCCTCCGGGATGGGTGGCCCCACCCGGTGGACCCCCGGGACCCTTCCGGTGGTCCCGGTACAATACTGGTGACCCCCGAAACTTTCCCGATGGCCGAAACTTGACTTCCCATATATAATTCTTTACCTCTGGACCATTCCAGAACTCCTCGTGACGTCCGGGATCTCATCTGGGACTCCGAACAACTTTCGGTTTGCTGCATACTCATATCTCTACAACCCTAGCGTCACCGAACCTTAAGTGTGTAGACCCTACGGGTTCGGAGACACGTAGACATGACCGAGACGGCTCTCCGGTCAATAACCAACAACGGGATCTGGATACCCATTTTGGCTCCCACATGCTCCTCGATGATCTCATCGGGTGAACCACGATGTCGAGGATTCAAGCAACCCCGTATACAATTCCCTTTGTCAATCGGTATGTTACTTGCCCGAGATTTGATCGTCGGTATCCCAATACCTCGTTCAATCTCGTTACCGGCAAGTCACTTTACTCATACCGTAATGCATGATCCCGTGACCAGACACTTGGTCACTTTGAGCTCATTATGATGATGCATTACCGAGTGGGCCCAGAGATACCTCTCCGTCATACGGAGTGACAAGTCCCAGTCTCGATCCGTGTCAACCAACAGACACTTTCGGAGATGCCCGCAGTATACCTTTATAGTCACCCAGTTACGTTGTGACGTTTGATACACCCAAAGCACTCCTACGGTATCCGGGAGTTACACAAGCTCATGGTCTAAGGAAAAGATACTTGACATTGGAAAAGCTCTAGCAAACGAACTACACGATCTTGTGCTATGCTTAGGATTGGGTCTTGTCCATCACATCATTCTCCCAATGATGTGATCCCGTTATCAATGACATCTAATGTCCATAGTCAGGAAACCATGACTATCTGTTGATCAACGGGCTAGTTAACTAGAGGCTCACTAGGGACATATTGTGGTCTATGTACTCACACGTGTATTACGATTTCCGCATAATACAATTATAGCATGAATAAAAGACAATTATCATGAACAGGGAAATATAATAATAATCCTTTTATTATTGCCTCTAGGGCATATTTCCAACACATCCGTCGGGATCGAATGCTCAGATGCCCGCTGCACCGGTGCAACTCCACTCATCCGACCCGGCAACTACTTCGACCCCTCTGGAGCCATCCCTCTTTGCTACATATCAAACTCCGGATGACTCGCCGGGTGCCGCGGAAGCTCTTCGCCAGGCGAATCTTGTCATGGAGCACTGCCCTTCAGACCAATGTCCAGGTCAGTAAAATTCCGACTGAACTTTTGAATGTTGCTTTATATCTGATCACCCACTGGGTGTCCCTTCGTTTAGAACTCAGGAAATCTTCAATTTTGCACTTTCCGAATCAGTGGGGGCATGTCGATTGCACCCACTGGGTGTAGTCTCCGAGACCACGGTTGGCTGCTGGTAGTCGACTGAGGTCAGATGATATATCTCTCTGTCTCCTTTTTTGGGAAATTCTCGCTGAGTACTGATCAGATCCAGTGGGGGCACGCTAAGTGCACCCACTGGGTGTAGTCCCCGAGACTACTGTTGAATATTTGATTCGGCATTAGTCTTATAGTAATTCTTCTCCTTCACTGTCGCTTATATCTGTTGACTGACATGTCTGTATTTCTGTCTGCAGAGGTCTTGTGATCTTGGAGCTCGGCTCACCGAATTAAAGAAAAAGCATATCAGCATTGAACTTGACCTTGAACTTGCGAAGAAGAATCTGAAGACTGCTTAAGAAGAAATGACCATCATGGGAGGTAATCACTCGGCCATTTTGTCTGCTTTGTAGCTTCAGACTTCACACTGGTTTTTCTTTCAGTCTCTTTGAACCGAGTGATTTCACACAAACAGATGTGCGTAGTGAAAATCGCCAACTTCAATCTCGTCTGAAGAGTGTTGTTTCTTTAGAGAGGATGAAGGAAGCTTTGGAGCAGAAGGATCTGGATCTGGCAACGGCTCAGAAGGAAGCACGCGTGAAGACGAAGCTTGCGGACGAGAAGCTGGCTTCAGTCAGCAAGTTGGAGGACAGGAACGCGAAATTGAAGACGGTCGTCTCGGACGCCAATCGTGAATTCAAGCAGCTGAGGAAGGACAAGGAGAACCTGACCACTGAAGATGATGGTCTCAGGACCAAGACGGGCAAGCTAGAGTCTCACTTGGAACAACTTGCGGCAAAGCTCGTCTTGAAGCTTGAAGGTATGATTGTTCAGTTAGATAACTGTCGTCGACTGAGGTTTGCAATACTGTCAACTCATTGTTCGGTGTGATGGAACAGAACTCTGTCAGGACTTCGAAGCTGAAACTGGACGGGTCGAGACAGTCTCGACCCTATCAACTGTCCCATAAAAGATGAAGTTGTGATGAACTTGCTTCGACTGGAATCACGCTTGGACGGTGCAGTCGACTATCTGGCTCGGCTAAAGGTGGCGATGGCCCGAGTGGACGCTGAACTTAGGCCTCAGGCGGAAATGTCTCAAGACCTCGAGTCCTTGATGACTCGGCTAAATCAGATTCCAGGCCGAGTGCAAGAGTGGAAGAAATCTTCTGCCCGCTGTAGTGCTGATGTCACCTTGTCTTTGGTCCGAGTGCACTGCAATGAGGCTAAGGAAGACAAGCTGGCAGCTCTCAAAGTGGCAAACACTAAGAAGCACTCCTTCTAGGACTTCATGGACACTTTCCTCGAGGCAGCCACTCGCATTGCCGACAGCATTGATCTTGACAGCTTCTGCGACCCGGCCAGTCCTTCTCCAACCGAGTGATTAAAAAACATTATGCATCGCTTTTATTTGCCTCGGAATGCCGAGTGGATTTGTAACCGTTAAAACTCCTTCGGGCCTGATGCCCGAGCACTTTATTCTACGGTTAAGAACCTTTGGATTTATCATCTCATATATGGCGTCTGTCCTCAAATGAAATTCATTTTTCTCTCGAATTGTTGTCTGTTTGCTTGATGCAGCTTCTGGAAAAGAATGGCCAGTCGCCTGATCGAGCGATCCTCGAGAAGCATTGATCGGCTCATCAGCAAGGCACTCAGCAATGGTCTTGACATCCCATTCGGCCGATTGAGTGATCCTTGAGTAGCGTTGATTGGCTCATCAGCAAGGCACTCAGCAATGGTCTTGATGCTCCAGTCGGCCGATAGAGTGATCCTTGAGTAGCATTGATCAGCTCATCAGCAAGGCACTCAGCAATGGTCTTGACATTCCAGTCGACCGATCGGGTGATCCTTGAGTAGCATTGATCAGCTCATCAGCAAGTCACTCAGCAATGGTCTTGACGTTCCTGTCAATCGATTGGGTGATCCTTGAGTAGCATTGATCAGCTCATCAGCAAGGTGCCCTGCAATGGTCTTGACGTTCCTGTCAACCACCCGATAAGGTTTTTCAAAACTTAGGCGAGCACTGGGCTGCAGCTAAGCCCCCCGAGTGGGAGGATTGCTCCCCACTCGGTAGGATTTTTCAAACTTAGGCGAGTGCGGGACTGCAGCTAAGCCTCCGAGTGGGAGGATTGCTCTCCACTCGGTAGGATTTTTACAAACTTAGGTGAGTACGAGACTGCAGCTAAGACTCCGAGTGGGAGGTTTGCTCACCACTCGGTAGGATTTTTCAAACTTAGGCGAGTACGAGACTGCAACTAAGCCTCCGAGTGGGAGGTTTGCTCACCACTCGGTATGATTTTTCAAACTTAGGCGAGTACGGGACTACAGCTAAGCCCCCGAGTGGGAGAGTTGCTCACCACTCGGTAGGATTTTTATCACTTAGGCGAGCACTGGGCTGCAGCTAAGCCCCCGAGTGAGAGGCAGACGCATCACTCGGTAGGATTTTTATCACTTAGGCGAGCACTAGGCTACAGCTAAGCCCCCGAGTGAGAGGCAGACTCATCACTCGGTAGGATTTTTATCACTTAGGCGAGCACTGGGCTGCAGCTAAGCCCCCGAGTGAGAGGCAGACTCATCACTCGATAGGATTTTTATCACTTA
>NC_041389.1:601005941-601081512 GCF_002162155.2 Triticum dicoccoides | reverse complement strand
GCAGACTCATCACTCGGTAGGTTTTTTATCACTTAGGCGAGCACTGGGCTGCAGCTAAGCCCCCGAGAGAGAGGCAGGCTCATCACTCAGTAGGATTTTTATCACTTAGGCGAGCACTGGGCTGCAGCTAAGCCCCCGAGTGAGAGGCAGACTCATCACTCGGTAGGATTTTTATCACTTAGGCGAGCACTGGGTTGCAGCTAAGCCCCCGAGTGAGAGGCGGACTCATCACTCGGTAGGATTTTTATCACTTCGTCTTATGCGAAATAGATTCGCAGCTAAGGTAATGTGCACAAAAGAAATAAACAACAATCATTCGGAAGAAATAAATTATGTCTTTTGATAGCCAAACTAAAAGGTATTTCTTATTACATCTGATCAGTCTAAATATCTAAGAATAGAAAGGGCGGAGCAGATCCGCATTCCAGGCGCGTGGCTCATCTTTATTGTGTTCGACGTTGAAGAGACGGTATGCTCCGTTGTGGAGCACCTTGGTGATGACGAAAGGGCCTTCCCAAGCAGGAGCGAGCTTGTGAGGTCTCTGCTGATCCACTCGAAGAACCAGGTCTCCTTCTTGAAATGCTCGACCCCTCATGTTTCTAGCATGAAATCGACGCAAGTCTTGCTGATAGATGGTCGACCGGATCAAGGCCATTTCTCTTTGTTCTTCTAAGAGATCGACTGCATCTTGCCGAGCTTGTTCTGCTTCTTCTTCTGAGAAGAGTTCGACTCGAGGTGCATTGTGGAGAAAATCACTTGGGAGTATGGCTTCATCTCCGTAGACTAAGAAGAATGGAGTCCTTCCAGTCGACCGGTTAGGGGTTGTCCTCAACCCCCACAGTACTGATGGAAGCTCGTCGACCCAAGCTCCTGCTGCATGTTTCAGGTCACGCATCTACCGCGGTTTCAATCCTTTAAGAATCAATCCATTCGCCCGCTCGGCCTGTCCATTCGACTGAGGATGAGCGACCAAAGCATAGTCGACTCTCGTACCTTGGGAGGCACAAAAAGCTTTGAACTCTTCAGACTCGAAGTTCGAGACATTATCTGTGATGATGCTGTGTGCGATGCCATATCTGAATATAAGTTCCCTGATGAAACTCACGTCAGTGCTTGCTTCAAGGCTTTTGATGGGCTTGGCTTTGATCCATTTGGTGAACTAGTCGACTGCTACCAGCACGTGAGTAAATCCACTCCTGCCTGTCCTCAGAGGTCCAACCATGTCCAGTCCCCAGACGGCGAAAGGCCAGATGAGTGGAATAGTCTTTAGAGCTGATGCAGGTTTGTGGGACATGTTGCAATTAAACTGACAACCTTCACACTTGTGCACTATTTCCTTTGCCATCTCGTTGGTGTGCGGCCAGTAAAACCCGACTCGGTATGCTTTGGCCATGATGGTCCGAGAGGACGCATGGTGACCACAGGTCCCCGAGTGAATATCGTTGAGGATCATTCAGCCTTCTTCTGGCGTGATGCACTTCTGGCAGGCCCCAGTTACACTTTCTCTAAACAACTGTCCTTTTATCACAGTAAAGGCTTTAGACCGTTGGACGATCTATCGAGCCTCTTCTTCATCCTCTGGGAGTTCCTTCCTAAGAATGTATGCAATGTATGGCACTGTCCAGTCGGGAGTGATGACCAGAACCTCCATGACTAAGTCGACCACGGCTGGGATTTCGACTTCAAACGGATCTGTGGCACTCTTGGGCTGCGGTGACTCTTCGGTGAAAGGATCTTCCTGAACTGAAGGTGAATGAATATGTTCCAGAAACACGTTTCGGGGAATAGCCTCTCTCTTTGAACCTATCTTGGCCAACTCATCTGCAGCTTGATTTTTTAGTCGGGGTATATGGTGGAACTCCAAACCTTCAAACCTCTTCTCCAGCTTTCTCACTGCATTGCAATAACCCATCATGGCTGGGCTCCTGACATCCCATTCTTTCATCACTTGGTTAACCACCAAATCTGAGTCGCCGTAGACCATAAGGCGACGGACGCCGAGTGAAATGGCCATACGCAACCCGTATAGAAGTGCTTCATATTCGGCTTCGTTATTGGAGGAATCAAAATGAATCTGGAGAACATAACTAAGCCTGTCTCCACGGGGGGATACCAAAACTACTCCAACGCCTGAACCATTCAGCATTTTGGAGCCATCAAAGAACATAGTCCAATGCTCCGAGTGAACTTGAGTCGGAAATTGCTGCTCAATCCACTCGGCAAGGAAATCTGCAATTGCTTGGGACTTGATAGCCTTCTTTGCCTCGAACTTGATATCTAATGGAAGGAGTTCAATCGCCCATTTTGCCACTCGACCAGTTGTGTCTCTGTTATTCAGAATTTCAGATAGTGGCGCGTCGCTGACGACTGTAATGGAGTGGTCAGAGAAGTAATGCGCAACCTTCTTCATGGTCATGTATATTCCATAGACAAGCTTCTAATAATGTGGGTATCGTTGCTTGGATGGAGTCAAAACTTCAGAGAGATAATAGACTGGGCATTGAACCTTGTAAGCTTTTCCTTCTTCTCCTCGCTCGATCGTGAGTACTGTGCTGACAACTTGTCCAGTGGCTGCAATGTAAAGCAGTAAAGGCTCTTTGCTGATCGGCATAGCAAGCACTGGCTGGGTGGAAAGCAGGGTTTTGAGCTCTGCAAACGCTGCATCAGCTTCATCAGTCCACTCGAACTTATCAGACTTCTTCATTAGTTGGTAAAGAGGCAAGGCCTTTTCACCGAGACGACAAATGAATCGACTCAGGGCGGCTAGACAACCAGTCAGCTTCTGAACGTCATGCACTCGCACGGGGCATTTCATTCGGAGGATTGTATCAACCTTTTATGGATTGGCGTCGATCCCTCATTCGGAAACGAGAAAACTGAGTAACTTTCCTCCTGGGACTCCGAATGTGCACTTTGACGGATTAAGCTTGATATCGTACCTCCTCAGGTTGGCAAAGGTTTCTGCAAGGTCGGTCAATAGGTCGGAACCTTTGCAAGACTTAACCACAATGTCATCCATGTAAGCTTCCACATTCCGACAGATTTGAGTAAACAGGCACTTCTGAATCATTCTCATGAATGTGGCTCCGGCATTTTTCAGACCAAAAGGCATGGTGACATAGAAAAAGCACCCAAATGGGGTGATGAAGGCTGTTTTTATTTCATCGGGACCATACAGTCGGATCTGATGGTATCCAGAATACGCATCTAGGAAAGACAAGCGCTCACACCCCGCAGTCGAGTCAACAATCTGATTGATGCGAGGGAGAGGGAATTGATCTTTCGGGCAGGCCCAATTGATATGCTTGAAATCAATGCACATATGAAGTGAATCGTCCTTCTTAGGAACCATGACTACATTGGCTAACCACTCGGAGTGGTAGATTTCACGGATGAACTCTGCTGCCAACAGTCGAGCCACTTCTTCGCCAATTGCTTTCCTCTTCTGCACGGCGGATCGCTGAAGGTGCTCTTTGACGGGTTTTACTTTGGGGTCAACATGCAAACGGTGCTCGGCCAGTCCCCTGGGTACGCCTGGCATGTCAAAAGGTTTCCATGCAAAGATGTCCCAGTTCTCACGGAGGAGCTGAACGAGCGCTTCTTCCTATTTACTGTCGAGCATTGTTGATATATGAGTCGGTGCAGCACTGGGATCCGTCGGGTGAATATGAACTGGCTTCGTCTCACCAGTCGACTGGAATACGGAATCTATGACAAGCTTCTTGGCTTGAAGCAAATCACTCGGATCTGCATTCTTCTGATATTCTTGGAACTCGACTGCTGCCATCTGTGCGTCGGTGATTTTGGAACCTTTCTGGAAACATTCCTTAGCCTTTTGCCGATTGCCAGTAACTGTGATCACACCTTTGGGGCCAGGCATCTTCAGTTTGAGGTACACATAACATGGTCGAGCCATAAAACGTGCATAGGCTGGCCTACCCAGAATGGCATGATAGGCACTCTGGAAATCTATGACCTTAAATGTCAACTTCTCCTTTCGGTAATGCTTGGAGTCACCGAAAACCACGTCAAGGGTGATCTGGCCGAGTGACTCGGCTTTCTTTCCAGGGATTACGCCATGAAAACTCATATTGCTCTCGCTAAGCTTGGACATCGGAATGCCCATCCCCTTCAGGGTCTCAGCGTAGAGGATGTTCAGACCACTGCCACCGTCCATCAGTACTTTTGTCAGTCGAGTGCCTCCAACCACGGGGTCGACCACCAGTGCTTGCCTCCCAGGGGTGGCCACACGAGCAGGATGGTCAGACTGGTCGAACGTAATGGCTGTCTGAGACCATCTCAGGTAGGTGGTAGTCGCCGCAGGAGCGACCATATTCACCTCCCTGTTGACGACCTTCAATCGACTCTTGCTTTCAACGTCAGCAAATATCATCAGAGTGGAATTGACTTTGGGATAACCATCGTCCTCCTCTTCATCTTCACCTTGGTCCGACTCCTTCTCCTTCTCATTGGGTTGTTTCTCTCGGAACTGCTGGATTAGGAGTCGACACTGCCGAGTGGTATGCTTCGGATAAATCAGATTACCTTCCTCATCCTTCTTCGTGTGGATGTGGCACGACAAATCTAGCACATCATTCCCTTCTTAATCCTTCACCTTCTTAGGGGGCTAGGGCCCCTTAGGTTTTCCCTTAAACTTTCCTTGATTCACTGCCGCAATCTCTCCAGGTGCCGCTGGCTCGGCCTTACGCTTCTGTTTCCGACTGGAGTTACCTCCACCGGCCTCTTGGCCGACTGGTTTGCTCTTCCTACTACGGAGTCGATCCTCTTCCTCCCCGTTAGCGTACCGGGTGGCTATCTCCATCATTCGAGTCAGAGTCATATCCCCAGTTCGACCGAATTTCAAGACCAACTCCCTGTATTTGACGCCTTCCTTGAAAGCACATACAGCTTGATGCTCTGAAACATTATCGATGGTGTGATGCGAAGTGGACCATCTCTGGATGAACTCCCTCAAAGTCTCATTCGGCTTCTGCACACAATGCTGCAACTCGGGCAATCCTGCTGGTCGCTTGCACGTGCCCTCAAAAGTTCTCATGAACACTCGAGATAGCTCTTCCCAACTGTGAATACTGCCCGGAGTCAACTGAGTCAGCCACGCTCAGGCCGACCCTTCCAACATAAGAGGGAGATGCTTCATCGCTATCTTGTCGTTCCCGCCTCCAATCTGCACAGCCACTCGGTAATCTTCAAGCCAAGTTTCAGGCTTGGATTCACCGGTGAACTTACTGACCCCGGACGCCAACCTGAAGTTGGGAGGTATCACTGCTGCCCTGATGGCTTTGCTAAAACACTCGGGACTAGACACATGCACTCGGCTGCCACTTGGACGATCTTTGCCAGGGTCTTCTCTGTGTTCTCTGTTCCGGTCGACCAGGCCTTGAACGAGGATAGATCTCGCGTCGAAGCCCGGTTCCCTTGGGTCGACTGAAATCCTGCGCTCACCACGGTGACGGCGCCTGTCATTGTTCCGTCGAGGCACATACGACGCACTCCTCGGAGGAGGCGTGGGTCCCTGATGACGATTGTCACGGTCGAGTGGATGATCATACTGCCAACAGCCTTCACGCCGCGGAGGCGATCTTGGGCTGTGAGCCGACTGAACCGTGTCCGCTGCAATGGATCTGCTGTGAATCCTATTCCGCGACTGAGATACTGCTGTATTTTGCTCTCCTGCTGCCCTGAGCAGGCCCGGATCTGCATCAGCCCTCTGCCAGCTTCTGACTGGGAAGGCTGGATCGACTCTGCTATTCGGGGCGCAGCTGTGAGATTCTGAATCGGAGTGCGGTATACCTTAGGTGGGGGCGGGAAAAGTTGTTGTCGACTGGACTCATGGATCCGCTCCTGGGCGCGCTCGTCGAGAGCACGCTGAAGGTTATCCAGTCGAGTGCGCTCAGCCAAGTTAGTTAGGCGCACCTCCTCCAAGGCCCGAGCCTCGGGGGTTTCTCCAACGATGGGCGTATGGAGTGCATCCATGTTGCGGCGATGAAGTTCTTCCCTCTGCTACGAAGAGAGGGGCTCGGGTCGGTATTCCCCCTGGACGTGCGACGGATTGCCGCCTCCATCCCCGTCGCCCTCGCGGCGGAACCCGGGCGGGCTGTGAGGACCATCGACCATCAGGACTTCGGCTGCAGGATCGCTGCTATCGCACATGGATGCAGTCTCTGCGGAGCCAGTCGACAGATCGAACATGCTGTGGAGGGTTTCGTCGGGCTCGATTCCCGTGACTCGATGGTTGGTCGAACGCCGAGCCACCACGTGTTTCACCCAGCGCTGAAGCCGCGATCGATCGGACCGCTTGCGGCGGCAAATAGCGGGGAGAGAAAACACCATCGGAGCCGACTGATACTGAGTCGATGGCTCCCGTAGAAGGTCGCCGTGAACGCATGCGTGAAAGTGTGTCGCCCCTCGGACGGGGAGCGCCTCAACATCGAGCGGAGCTTCCTGAAGCCACACCAAGTCGTCGGTGACGAAAACAAGCGCGCCGAGACGGATCTCGCGGCCCTCAACCATCTCGCCGCCGGAAACCATGATGATGATCAGAAAAACTTGCAACTTCACCAATAAGTCGCTAAGACACCTGCCCCACGGTGGACGCCAACTGTCGTGGTTGTAAGTCTGACAGTATAAAGGGGGGTAGGTATGGAGAGGCAAGATCTTAGCTATGACGAAGATGTACACACGATGTTTACGAGTTCAGGCCCTTCTCGGAAGAAGTAACAGCCCTACGTCTCGGTGCCCGGAGGGGGTCGATTGGATTATGTGTGTTGTGTTACAGGGGGTGCGAACCCTTGTCCCAGAGGACCCCCGCCCACCTCCATTACAAAAGGCTTAATGTACATAAAGTGGGGGCATTACAGGTAACGACAGTCTTAAATGTTCTTAATGCTCATGAAGACTAAGGAGTGAATGCCCGGCCGTTGTACGTTCTACCGACTCCTGGTCTTCGACATAGTCGAGTGATTCTCATATGGTCGAGTGAAGGTAAGGCATGACGGTCGAGTGATTGCATCGTCGAGTGGATTCTTGGACTTCGTATCTTCTGGGGTAGTGACCTTGGGTAGGACGTGTAGGTCAGGCCTATGACCCTACCCCAGGTCTGTATCCTCATCACCGTGCCCTTCGCCGCCTCCCATGCGCCTCTGCTCATGCCTGAGCTCGGACGCCTCGCTGGACTCCTCCCGCAGCAGTCCAACACCAAGCCTCGCACCGTCGTCCTTTGTCCCTGCAGCCTCCCCGCTCTCCTCGTCGGCGCAGGGAGATGAGCTCCTCTCGAAGACCAGCAAGCGGCGCCATCCCTCGCAGGTCATTCGTGCCCCTGTGCTTCCTTCTTCTTCCCCTATCCCGCTCTTCTCTCAGTACTCTCTCTCTATCCCGTGTAGGAGGACAGCCATGGGAGCACCACCGCTGCAGCCGCCGTCCTGCCCCCGCCGCTGCCCGGATCTGGAGCATCCTGGTCGGATCCGCTTCTCCCGTGTTCGTCCTGCATCGCCTACTCATCGTCGGCCAGTCCCGCCCTCCGCTGCTGCCTCGCCGTTGTCCAGCCGTGCTGCCGCGCCCCTGCTTCCTCTGTATCGAGGACGAGTGCCCCGCTCCTGTGCGTGTGAGCAGGATGACTTGCCTCTTGACTGCGCGTGGGCCTCCTCTTGCCTCGCCAAGGCCCAGCGCCCACCTCTGCCTCCCCTTCAACCGGCCTCCTTCTCCATCGACTGGGCCTGGCCCATGGGTGAGCATCCCCTCTAGCCTCTCTGCTCTGTTTCGGGCCAGATCTAGATTTGGCTCGATGTGTTTTTTTTTCATGGACGAATTTGCTAGTTATCCAGTGTTTTACTATTTTACAGAAAAGACACTCATCTTCATGCATTTAATAACTCCATAACTGTGCATCATATGTAAAAAATTTATACATGTAAAGTGCTTATTTCATCTAGTTTCATAATATGCCACTTTCATCCATGTTTAAATTGTTTAAAATGCTGTTTGTTTAAATTTGCTCACATGCCATGTTAAAATGATTTATTTCATAACTAAATAACCGTAGCTAGGTTTTAAATGAACTTTATATGTAAATGGGGTGAAAAAATGCATAGATTAACATGGTGCACTTTATTTTCCTGTTTAGCAACAATAAAATATATTTTAGGGCAGAATAGTACCAAATTCAAAATATGGACATGAGGATTTTCCGGAATTGTTGTTTGTTATTTCCGGCCTCATTTAAACTTGCCTAAATAGTTAGTTTACTTATGTTACACCTCTTGCCATGGTTAACAACATTTGATATTTTTTGAGTAGCTTAAATGAGAGCGAACTAAATAACTTGAATGTGGTGTTTCGTCAATATGCAACTCGTTGCATATTGAGCTCCATTTAAATTGTAGTATTGTTTGTTGCAAATTGCCATGCCATGCCTCATTAAACCGGATATGCATCATACTTGTTGGTACATCATGTCATGTTTATGTGTTGTGTGGTTACCATGTTGTTTTCTTCTTTCCGGTTTGCTTCTCTCGTTAGCTTCGGTTTCGTTCCAGAGTTGTGAGGATTCGTTCGACTACGTCCGTTTGTCTTCTTCATGGACTCGTTCTTCTTCCGTGCGGGATTTCAGGCAAGATGACCATTACCCTCGATATCACTTCTATCTTTGCTTGCTAGTTGCTTCGTTCTATCGCTATGCTGCGCTACCTATCACTTGTTTATCAAGCCTCCCAAATTGCCATGTCAGCCTCTAACCTTTTCACCCTTCCTAGCAAACTGTTGCTTGGCTATGTTACCGCTTTTCTCAACCCCTCTTATAGCGTAGTTAGTTGCAGGTGAAGTTGAAGATTGCTCCATGATGGACAGGACTATGTTGGGATATCACAATATCTCTTATTTAATTAATGCATCTATATACTTGGTAAAGGGTGGAAGGCTCGGCCTTATGACTGGTGTTTTGTTCCACTCTTGCCGTCTTAGTTTTCGTCATACCGGTGTTATGTTCCTTGATTTTGTGTTCCTTACACGGTCGGGTGTATGGGAACCCCTTGACAGTTCGCTTTGAATAAAACTCCTGTAGCAAGGCCCAACATTGGTTCTACATTTGCCTAACAACCTATAACTTTCCCTTGGGGTTGCAAACCCAAGGGTCATCTTTATTTTAACCCCCCCCGGGCCAGTGCTCCTCTGAGTGTTGGTCCAAATTAGAGCCCTTTGCAGCACCCCCTCAGGGAAACTTGAGGTCTGGTTTTAGTTGTATGGATTGCTCATCCGTTGTGCCTTGAGAACGAGATATGTGCAGCTCCTATCGGGATTTGTCGGCACAGTCGGGTGGTCTTGCTAGTCTTGTTTTACCATTGTCGAAATGTCTTGTAACCGGGATTCCGAGACTGTCGGGTCTTCTCGGGAGAAGGAATATCCTTCGTTGGTCGTGAGAGCTTATAATGGGCTAAGTTGGGACACCCCTGCAGGGTATAAACTTTCGAAAGCCGTTCCCATGGTTATGTGGCAGATGGGAATTTGTTAATGTCCGGTTGTAGAGAACTTGACACCAGATTCGAATTAAAATACCAAACCGTGTATGTAACCGTGATGGTCTCTTTTCGAGTGGGTCGAGAAGTGAACACAGTTTGTGTTTATGTTTGAACGCAAGTAGTTTCAGGATCACCCCTTGATCACTTCTAGCTTCTCGACCATTGCGTTGCTTCTCTTCTCGCTCTTATTTGCGTATGTTAGCCACCATATATGCTTAGACGCTGCTGCAACCTCACCACTTATCCTTTCCATACCCAGTTAAGCTTTGCTAGTCTTAATACCCATGGTAATGGGATTGCTAAGTCCTCATGACTCACCAGATACTATCACAATAGTTGCAGGTGCCGATGATACCAGTGCAGGTGATGCAACCGAGCTTAGATGGGAGCTCAACGAAGATCTTGGTCGTTGCTATGTTTCGTTTCCTGATGATCAGTACTGGAGCCCAGTTGGGACGATCGGGGATCTAGCAGTTGGGTTATCTTCTTTTCTTTTGGCTTCGTCTGTAGTCGGACTATGTGTGTACTTTGAGTGATGTATGAATTATATGTTCATTGTGTGAAGTGGTGATTGTAAGCCAACTCTTTATCCCATTCTTGTTCTTTACATGGGATTGTGTGAAGATGACCCTTCTTGCGAAAAAACCACCATGCGGTTATGCCTCTAAGTCGTGTTTCGACACATGGGAGATATAGCCGCATCGTGGGTGTTACACAAAACCACTTGCATTCTCTTGAAATGAACTATGACATGTATAAAGAATTGCAAATACCACATGTGTATAGAACAATAGCCAAGAGCTCAGTGTTTTAGTGATGTTTCTATCAAGGCTAAAATAATTCTCCCGTAAGGTTAAAATGTGTATCCAAAAACTTTGCATTAGAATGCTTTTAACTACCTTCTGCAAATTTGTATTACAATGCATCTATCTATTCCTAATTTATGAACATAATTTATAACAAAAAATATAACCAACGAACTAGTGTTACGGTCGTGAGAGAAGGAGTAGCAAAACATTTTCTTTGACTAACCAACATGTGTATGCACACCATTTACCAACTAAATTATATAACCTCAAGAAGCATAAACCCGACAGTAATAGCAATGAAAAACAAAGATATGAGAGGATTAGGCCAGATGACTGTTGCAGGTAGAAGTGTTGGGATGAGGTCCTTGTCAATATGTTAACGACAAACTCCCAGGCTCCTGGTGGAAGGCTGATACGTCTCTGTCGTATCTATAATTTTTGATTTTTCCATTCCAATATTCACAACTTTCACATACTTTTGGCAACTTTTTATATTATTTTTGGGACTAACATATTGATCTAGTGCCCAGTGCCAATTCCTGTTTGTTGCATGTTTTTTGTTTCGTAGAAAACCCATATCAAACAAAGTCCAAACGGGATAAAAATTATGGAGATTTTTTTGGAATATTTATGAATTTTGGGAAGAAGAATCAACGCGAGGCGATGCCAGAGGGGGCCACGAGGCAGGGGGGCGCGCCCCTGACCCTCGTGGACACCCCGTAAGGCGGTTGGTGCCCTTCTTTCGCCGCAATAAAGCTAATATCTAGATAGAAATCATGTTAAAATTTCAGCCCAATCGGAGTTACGGATCTCCGAGAATATAAGAAACGGTGAAAGGCCAGAATCTGGCACGCAGAAACAGAGAGAGACAGAGAGACAGGTCCAATCTCGGAGGGGCTCTCGCCCCTCCCAAGCCATGGAGGCCATGGACCAGAGGGGAAACCCTTCACCCATCCAGGGAGAAGGTCAAGGAAGAATAATAAGAAGGTGGGCTCTCTCCCCCTTGCTTCCGGTGGCGCCGAAACGCCGCCGGGGCCATCATCATCACCGCGACCTACACCTACAACTTCACCGCCTCATCACCAACTCTTCCCCCCTCTATGCAGCGGTGTAACCCCTCTTTTACCCGCTGTAATCTCTACTTAAGTATGGTGCTCAGCGCTATATATTATTTCCCAATGATGTATGGCTATCCTATGATGTTTGAGTAGATCCGTTTTGTCCCATGGGTTAATTGATGATCGTGATTGGTTTGAGTTGCATGTTTTATTATTGGTGCTGTCCTATGGTGCTCTCCGTGTCATGCAAGCACGAGGGATTCCCATTGTAGGGTGTTGCAATACGTTCATGATTCGCTTATAGTGGGTTGCTTGAGTGACAGAAGCATAAACCCGAGTAAGGGGGTTGTTGCATATGGGATAAAGATGACTTGATACTTTAATGCTATGTTTGGGTTTTACCTTAATGATCTTTAGTAGTTGCGGATGCTTGCTAGAGTTCCAATCATAAGTGCATATGATCCAAGAAGAGAAACTATGTTAGCTTATGCCTCTCCCTCAAATAAAATTGCAATAGTGATTACTGGTCTAGTTATCTATTGCCTAGGGACAAATAACTTTCTCGTAACAAAAAGCTCTATACTAAAACTAACTTAGTTGTCTCTTCATAAAAACAGCCCCTACTTTTTATTTATGTGCTTTTTATTATCTTGCAAACCTATCCTATCACACCTGCAAAGTACTTCTAGTTTCATACTTGTTCTAGGTGAAGCGAACGTCAAGCGTGCATGGAGTTGTATCAGTGGTCGATAGTGAAGGAAATATGCCCTAGAGGCAATAATAAAGTTATTATTTATTTCCTTATTTCATGATAAATGTTTATTATTCATGCTAGAATTGTATTAACCGGAAACATAATACATGTGTGAATACATAGACATAGTGTCACTAGTATGCCTCTACTTGATTAGCTCAACGAATCAAAGATGGTTAAGTTTCCTAGCCATAGACATGAGTTGTCATTTGATTAACGGGATCACATCATTAGAGAATGATGTGATTGACTTGACCCATTCCGTTAGCTTAGCACTTGATCGTTTGGTATGTTCCTATTGCTTTCTTCATGACTTATACATGTTCCTATGACTATGACATTATGCAACTCCCGTTTACCGGAGGAACACTTTGTGTGCTACCAAACGTCACAACGTAACTCAGTGATTATAAAGGTGCTCTACAGGTGTCTCTGAAGGTACTTGTTGAGTTGGCATATTTCGAGATTAGGATTTGTCACTCTGATTTTCGGAGAGGTATCTCTGGGCCCTCTCCGTAATGCACATCACTATAAGCCTTGCAAGCAATGTAGCTAATGAGTTAGTTACGGGATGATGCATTACATAATGAGTAAAGAGACTTGCCGGTAAAGAGATTGAACTAGGTATTGAGATACCGACGATCGAATATCGGGCAAGTAACGTACCGATGACAAAGGGAAAACGTATGTTGTTATGTGGTTTGATCGATAAATATCTTCATAGAATATGTAGAAGCCAATATGAGCATCCAGGTTCCGCTATTGGTTATTGACCGGAGACGTGTCTCGGTCATGTCTACATAGTTCTCGAACCCGTAGGGTCCGCATGCTTAAAGTTCGGTGACGATCGGTATTATGAGTTTTTGTGTTTTGATGTACCGAAGGTAGTTAGGAGTCCCGGATATGATCATGGACATGACAAGGAGTCTCGAAATGGTCGAGACATAAAGATCGATATATTGGATGACTATGCTCGGACACCGAAAGTGTTTCGGGAGGTTTCAGACATATACCAGAGTATCAGGGGGTTACCGGAACCCCCCGGGGGATTTACTGGGCCTCATGGGCCCTAGTGGAGAAGAGGAGGGGCGGCTAGGGCAGGCCGCGCGCCCCCTCCTCCTCTAGTCCGAATTGGACAAGGAGGGGGGGCGACGCCCCCCTTTCCTTCCTCTCCTCTATCCCTTCCTTTCCCCCTCCTACTCCAACTAGGAAAAGAGGGAGTCCTACTCCCGGTGGGAGTAGGACTCCTCCCTGGCGCGCCCTCCTCCTGGCCGGCCGCCCCCTTCCCCTTGATCCTTTATATACGGGGGCAGGGGGCACCTCTAGACACAACACTTGATCTCTTGATCTCTTAGCCGTGTGCGGTGCCCCCCTCCACCATATTCCACCTCGGTAATATCGTAGCGGTGCTTAGGCAAAGCCCTGCGTCGGTAGCATCATCAACACCGTCATCACGTCATCATGCTGGCGGAACTCTCCTGCAAAGCTCTGCTAGATCGGAGTTCGTGGGACGTCATCGAGCTGAACGTGTGCTGAACTCGGAGGTGACGTACGTTCGGTACTAGATCGGTCGAATCGTGAATACATACAACTACATCAACCGCGTTGTGCTAACGCTTCCGCTTTCGGTCTACGAGGGTACGTGGACAACACTCTCCCCTCTCGTTGCTATGCATCACCATGATCTTGCATGTGTGTAGGATTTTTTTTGAAATTACTATGTTCCCCAACAATGGTATCAGAGCCAGGTTTATGCGTAGATGTTATATGCACGAGTAGAACGCAAGTGAGTTGTGGGCGATACAAGTCATACTGCTTACCAGCATGTCATACTTTTGTTCAGCGGTATTGTTGGATGAAGCGGCTCAGACCGACATTACGTGTACGCTTACGCGAGACTGGTTCTACCGATGTGCTTTGCACATAGGTGGCTGGCGGGTGTCAGGTTCTCCAACTTTAGTTGAACCGAGTGTGGCTATGCACGGTCCTTGAGAACGTTAAAACAGCACTAACTTGACAGAATATCGTTGTGGTTTTTATGCGTAGGTAAGAATGGTTCTTGCTAAGCCCGTAGCAGCCACGTAAAACTTGCAATAACAAAGTAGAGGACGTCTAACTTGTTTTTGCAGGGCATGCTATGATGTGATATGGTCAAGACACGATGCTAAATTTTATTGTATGAGATGATCATGTTTTGTAACAAAGTTATCGGTAACTGACAGGAGCCATATGGTTGTCGCTTTATTGTATGCAATGCAATCGCCCTGTAATTGCTTTACTTATCACTAAGCTGTAGCGATAGTCGTAGAAGCAATAGGTGGCGAAACGACAATGATGCTACAATGAAGATCAAGGTGTCACGCTGATGACGATGGTGATCATGACGGTGCTTCGGAGATGGTGATCAGAAGCACAAGATGATGATGGCCATATCATATCACTTATATTGATTGCATGTGATGTTTATCCTTTATGCATCTTATTTTGCTTTGATTGACGGTAGCATTATAAGATGATCTCTCACTAAATTTCAAGGCATAAGTGTTCTCCCTGAGTATGCACCGTTGTGAAAGTTCTTCATGCTGAGACACCATGTGATGATCGGGTGTGATAGGATCTACGTTCAAATACAACGGGTGTAAGACAGTTTTACACACGCAGAATATTCAGGCTAAACTTGACGAGCCTAGCATATGCAGATATGGCCTTGGAACACTGAGACCGAAAGGTCGAGCGTGAATCATATAGTAGATATGATCAACATAGTGATGTTCACCATTGAAAACTACTCCATCTCACGTGATGATCCGACATGGTTTAGTTGATTTGGATCACGTAATCACTTAGATGATTAGAGGGATGTCTATCTAAGTGGGAGTTCTTAAGTAATATGATTAATTGAACTTTAATTTATCATGAACTTAGTCCTGATAGTATTTTGCAATTATGTTGTAGATCAATAGCTCACGTTGTTGCTCCCTATGTTTTATATGTGTTCCTAGAGAAAACTAAGTTGAAAGATGATAGTAGCAATGATGCGGACTGGGTCTGTGATCTGAGGTTTATCCTCATTGCTACATAGAAGAGTTATGTCCTTGATGCACCGCTAGGTGATAAACCTATTGCAGGAGCAGATGCAGACGTTATGAACGTTTGGCTAGCTCAATATGATGACTACTTGATAGTTTAGTGCACCATGCTTAATGGCTTAGAATCGGGACTTCAAAGACGTTTTGAACATCATGGACCATATGAGATGTTCCAGGAGTTGAAGTTAATATTTCAAGCAAATACCCGAGTTGAGAGATATGAAGTCTCCAACAAGTTCTATAGCTAAAAGATGGAGGAGAATTTCTCAACTAGTGCGCATGTGCTCAGATGGTCTGGGTACTACAATCGCTTGAATAAAGTGGGAGTTAATCTTCCAGATAAGATAATGATTGATAGAGTTCTCTAGTCACCATCACCAAGTTACTAGAACTTTGTGATGAACTATAGTATGCAAGGGATGACGAAAACGATTCCCGAGCTCTTCGTGATGTTGAAATCGACGAAGGTAGAAATCAAGAAAGAGCATCAAGTGTTGATGATTGACAAGACCACTAGTTTCAAGAAAAGGGCAAAGGGAAAGAAAGGGAACTTCAAGTAGAATGGCAAGCAAGTTGTCACTCCCGCGAAGAAGCCCAAAGCTAGACTAAAGCCTAAAACTGAGTGCTTCTACAGCAAAAGGAAATGGTCACTGGAAGCGGAAATGCCCTAAATAATTTGGTGGATAAGAAGGATGGCAAAGTGAACAAGGGTACATTTGATATACATGTTATTGATGTGTACCTTACTAGTGTTTATAGTAGCCCCTGGATATTTGATACTTGTTCGGTTGCTAAATATCAGGAACTCGAAACATGAGTTACAGAATAAACAGAGACTAGTTGAGGGTGAAGTGACGATGTGTGTTGGAAGTGGATCCAAGATTGATATGATCATCATTGCACACTCCCTATACTTTCGGGATTAGTGTTAAACCTAAATAAATGTTATTTGGCATTTGCATTGAGCATGAATATGATTTGATCATGTTTATTACAATATGGTTATTCATTTAAAGTCAGAGAATAATTGTTGTTCTGTTTACATGAATAAAACCTTCGATGGTCATACACCCAATGAAAACAGTTTGTTGGATCTCGATCGTAGTGATACACATATTCATAATATTGATGCCAAAAGATGCAAAGTTGATAATGATAGTGCAACTTATTTGTGGCACTGCCGTTTGGGTCATATCAGTGTAAAGCGCGTGAAGAAACTCCATAAAGATGGACTTTTGGAATCACTTGGTTATGAATCATTTGATGCTTGCGAACCGTGCCTTTTGGGCAAGATGACAAAAACTCCGTTCTCCGAAACAACAGAACGAGCTACTGACTTGTTGGAAATAATACATATCGATGTATGCGGTCCAATGAGTATTGATGCTCGTGGCGGCTATCGTTATTTTCTGACCTTCACAGATGATTTGAGCAGATAGGAGTATATCTACTTAATGAAGCACAAGTCTGAAACATTTGAAAAGTTCAAAGAATTTCAGAGTGAAGTGGAGAATCATCGTAACAAGAAAAATAAAGTTTCTACAATCTGATCGTAGAGGAGAATATTTGAGTTACGAGTTTGGCCTTCATATTAAAACAATGTGGAATAGTTTCACAGATCACGCCACATGGAACACCACACCGTAATGGTGTGTCCGAACTTCGTAACCACACTTTATCGGATATAGTGCGATCTATGATGTATCTTACCGATTTACCACTATTGTTTTGGGGTTATGCATTAGAGACAGCTGCATTCACTTTAAATAGGGCACCATCAAAATCCGTTGAGATGATGCCTTATGAACTATGGTTTGGCAAGAAACCAAAGTTGTCGTTTCTTAAAGTTTGGGGATGCGATGCTTGTGTGAAAAAGTTTCAACCTGATAAGCTCAAATCCAAATCGGAGAAGTGCGTCTTCATAGAATACCCAAAGGAAACTGTTGGGTACACCTTCTATCACAGATCCGAAGGCAAGATATCCGTTGCTAAAATGGATCCTTTCTAGAGAAGGAGTTTCTCTCGAAAGAAGTGAGTGGGAGGAAAGTAGAGCTTGATAAGGTAATTGTACCTTCTCCCGAATTGGAAAGTAGTTCATCACAGAAATCAGTTCCAGTGATATCTATACCAATTAGTGAGGAAGCTAATGATGATGATCATGAAACTTTGGATTAAGTTACTACAAAACCTCGTAGGTCTTCCAAAGTACAGTCCGCACGAGAGTGGTACGGTAATCCTATTCTGGAAGTCATGTTACTAGACCATGATGAACCTACGAACTATGAGGAAGCGATGATGAGCCCAGATTCCGCAAAATGGCTTGAAGGCCATGAAATATGAGATGAGATCCATGTATGAGAACAAAGTGTGGACTTTGGTGGACTTGCCCTATGATCGGCAAGCCATAGAAAATAAATAGATCTTCAAGAGGAAGACATACACTGATAGTAGTGTTACTATCTACAAAACTCGACTTGTTGCAAAAAGTTTTTTGACAAGTTCAAGGTGTTGAATACGATGAGATTTTCTCACTCGTATCGATGCTTAAGTCTGTCCGAATCATGTTAGCAATTGCCACATTTTATGAAATCTGGCAAATGGATGTCAAAAATTGCATTCCTTAATGGATTTATTAAAGAAGAGTTGTATATGATGCAACCAGAAGATTTTGTCAATCCTAAAGGTGCTAACAAAATGTGCAAGCTCGAGCGATCCATCTATGGACTGGTGCAAGCATATCGGAATTGTAATATATGCTTTGATGAGTTGATCAAAGCATATGTTTTTATACAGACTTTTGGAGAAGCCTGTATTTACAACAAAGTGAGTGGGAGCTCTATAACATTTCTAAAACTATATGTAGATGACATATTCTTGATTGGAAATGATATAGAAATTCTGGATAGCATAAAAGGATACTTGAATAAGAGTTTTTCAAAGAAAGACCTCGGTGAAGCTGCTTACACATTGAGCATCAAGATCTATAGAGATAGATCAAGACGCTTGATAAGATTTTTCAGTGAGTACATACCTTGATAAGATTTTGAAGTAGCTCAAAATGGAACAGCCAAAGAAGGAGTTCTTGCGTGTGTTGCAAGGTGTGAAGTTGAGTAAGACTCAAAACCCGACCATGGCAGAAAATAGAAAGAGAATGAAAAGTCATTCCCTATGCCTCAGTCATAGGTTCTATAAAGTATGCTATGCTGTGTACTAGACCTATTGTATACCTTGATCTGAGTTTGGCAAGGGAGTACAATTTTGATCTAAGAGTAGATCACTGGACAGCGGTCAAGAATATCCTTAGTGAGGACTAAGGAAATATTTCTCGATTATGGAGGTGATAAAAGAGCCCATCGTAAAGAGTTACATCGGTGCAAGCTTTTACACCGATCCAGATGACTCTAAGTCTCAATCTGGATACATATTGAAAGTGGGAGCAATTAGCTAGAGTAGCTCCGTGCAGAGCATTATAGACATAAAATATTTGCAAAATACATACGGCTCTGAATGTGACAGACCCGTTGACTAAACTTCTCTCATGAGCAAAACATGATCATACCTTAGTACTCTTTGGGTGTTAATCACATAGCGATGTGAACTAGATTATTGACTCTAGTAAACCCTTTGGGTGTTGATCACATGATGATGTGAACTATGGGTATTAATCACATATATATGTGAATATTGATGTTAAATCACATGGCGATGTGAACTAGATTATTGACTCTAGTGCAAGTGGGAGACTGAAGGAAATATGCCCTAGAGGAAATAATAAAGTTATTATTTATTTCCTTATTTCATGATAAATGTTTATTATTCATGATAGAATTGTATTAATCGGAAACATAATACATGTGTGAATACATAGACAAACATAGTGTCACTAGTATGCCTCTACTTGACTAGCTCGTTGAATCAAAGATGGTTAAGTTTCCTAGACATAGACATGATTTGTCATTTGATTAACGGGATCACATCATTAGAGAATGATGTGATTGACTTGACCCATTCCGTTAGCTTAGCACTTGATCGTTTAGTATGTTGCTATTGCTTTCTTCATGACTTATACATGTTCCTATGACTATGAGATTATGCAACTCCCGTTTACCGGAGGAACACTTTGTGTGCTACCAAACGTCACAATGTAACTGGGTGATTATAAAGGTGCTCTACAGGTGTCTCCGAAGGTAGTTGTTGAGTCGGTGTATTTCAAGATTAGGATTTGTCACTCTGATTGTCGGAGAGGTATCTCTAGGCCCTCTCCGTAATGCACATCACTATAAGCCTTGCAAGCAATGTAGCTAATGAGTTAGTTGTGGGATGATGCATTACGTAACGAGTAAAGAGACTTGCCGGTAACGAGATTGAACTAGGTATTGAGATACCGAAGATCGAATCTCGGTCAAGTAACATATCGATGACAAAGGGAACAACGTATGTTGTTATGCCGTTTGACCTATAAAGATCTTCATAGAATATGTAGGAGCCGATATGAGCATCCAGGTTCCGCTATTGGTTATTGACTGGAGACGTGGCTCGGTCATGTCTACATAGTTCTCAAACCCGTAGGGTCCGCATGCTTAAAGTTCAGTGACGATCGATATTATGATTTTTTGTGTTTTGATGTACCGAAGGTAGTTCGGAGTCCCGGATATGATCACGGACATGACAAGGAGTCTTGAAATGGTTGAGACGTAAAGATCGATATATTGGATGACCATGTTCGGACACCGGAAGTGTTTCGGGAGGTTTCAGACATATACCGGAGTATCGGGAGGTTACAGCAACCCCCCGGGGGATTTAGTGGGCCTCATGGGCCCTAGTGGAGAAGAGGAGGGGCAGCCAGGGGAGCGCCCCTTTCCTTGCTCTCCTCTCTCCCTTCCTTTCCCCCTCCTACTTCAACTAGGAAAAGAGGGAGTCCTACTCCCAGTGGGAGTAGGACTCCTCCCTGGCGCGCCCTCCTCCTGGCCGGCCGCCCCTCCCCCTTGATCCATTATATACGGGGGCAGGGGGTCACCTCTAGACACAACAATTGATCTCTTGATCTCTTAGCCATGTGCGGTGCCCCCCTCCACCATATTCCACCTCAGTAATATCGTAGCGGTGCTTAGGCAAAGCCCTACGTCGGTAGCATCATCAATACCATCATCACGCCGTCGTGCTGACGGAACTCTCCCGCAAAGCTCTCCTGGATCGGAGTTCGTGGAACGTCATCGAGCTGAACGTGTGCTGAACTCAGAGGTGCCTTACGTTCGGTACTAGACTGGTCGGATCATGAAGACGTACGACTACATCAACCGCGTTGTGCTAACGCTTCCGCTTTCGGTCTACGAGGGTACATGGAAAACACTCTCCCCTCTCGCTGCTATGCATCACCATGATCTTGCGTGTGTGTAGGAATTTTTTTGAAATTACTATGTTCCCCAACAGATAGAACTTGAGGGAATATTTGTTCTACCTTTAGCTCCTCGTTGGGTTCGACACTCTTACTTATCGAAAGAGGCTACAGTTGATCCCCTATACGTGTGGGTTATCAAGACCTTTTTCTGGTGCCGTTGCCGCGGAGTCATAATGTGGGGTGAATATTCTCATGTGTGCTTGTTTGCTTTATCACTAAGTAATTTTTATTTGTTGTTCTAAGTTGTTCTCTATCTTTAGTTATGGATATGGAACACGAAATACCAAAAAATTAGGTGTACTTGCTACTCATGGAGATGGGGAACCTCCTAAAACCCTCGATGTTGTTTATGTGAAAAATATTATGTACTACTTTGATAATCCTGAGAAAACCCCATTCAATTATGTTATGGGAGGCACGTTGGATCAACGTGAATACTTTAGGGATTATCCTTGACACAAAAAGGGAAACTATTATGGGATCAAATTCATATGTTGCATCGGTATGCTCGTCAACTATGCTTGAGATATGATTATACTTGTTGCTCTAGGATGAAGGCTCCACACCTTCCCTTTTCATGCAAATTTAATGATAATGAAACCTTAGCTTCTTATGCTAATGGTATATATGATTACTATGATGTGGAACAAATAGAAGAATTCGTTGCTTTTATGGGTGCTTATGAAATTGAATCTTTGTTTAAAGAGTGTGAAAATCTTGATGATGCTGTTCACAGACCTGAAATTTTGCTATACTTAAATATTGCTATGAGAATTATGAATTCAATTCTGATATTGATGCATTTATTGAGGAAGTATCCGCTGTCCAAGAAGAGACTAATATTTTGCAGGAATCTATGGAAGAAGGAATTGATGAAACTGTGGGCTCATTGGATGAAAAAGATGATGAGGAGAGCGAAGAACAAAAGGAGGAAGAGCGGATTAGCTACCCGTGCCCACCTTCTAATGAGAGTAAATCTTCAAATCATACATTGTTTAATTCCCCTTCGTGCTTAACGAAGGATGATTGCTGTGATGATTGTTATGATCCCATTGATTCTTTTGAAATATCCCTTTTTGATGATGCTTGTGGCCAAGATGCCAATATGAATGATGCTTATGGAGATGAACTTGCTATAGTTCCTTATGTTAAAAATGAAATTGTTGCTATTGCACCCACACATAATAGTCCTATTATCTCTTTGAATTCTCCAAACAACACTATATCTGAGAAGGTTGCTCTTATTAAGGATTATGTTGATGGGTTGCATTTTACTATTGCACATGATGATTTTGATAGGTATAATATGCATGTGCTTGCTTCTCCAACTTGCAATTATTATGAGTTAGGAACTACATCTCCGCCTCTTTATGTTTCCAACACGATAGAATTGCAAGAAACTGCTTATACTATGCATTGGCCTTTACTATGTGTTCATGAATTGTTCTTTTATGACATGCCGATGCATAGGAAGAGAGTTAGACTTTGTTGTTGCATGATATATGTTACTTTGTTCTCACTACTAAATTACAAATCATTGTTAATTAAAATTTGCTTTGATATACCTTGGGATCCGGGTGGATCCATTACTTGAGCACTATATGCCTAGCTTAATGGCTTTAAAGAAAGCGCTGCCAGGGAGACAACCCGGAAGTTTTAGAGAGTCATTTATTTCTGTTGAGTGCTTTTATAAAGTTTAAAAACAAAAATAAAATAAAGAGGGGAACCCAAAACTTTTCAAAAAGGAAAGTGAAAGTGAGAGAGACAAGCATTGTTGAAGTGGGGGAGCTCCTTGAACTTTGTTCATGCTCACGGAAACTTTGTGAATCTTGATTACAGAAACTTTTCAACAAAAATAATTATCCCCTTGTACCATTCCATTGTATTGTAAAAATAATGTGCCAATGTTTGCCTTTAGGATGTTTACAGTGCTTGTTGGTTTGTACGGTGCAGGACAGACACTTTGGCTGTGGTGCATGATTTTACATTTTTTTACTGGAACGTCAAAAGGTTCTGATTCTTTTTGCACTGTCTTGATGTACAAATTGTTTATTTTTCCTAATTTTTGTAGAATTTTTGGGGTACCAGAAGTACGGTGAATGTTCAGATTGCTATAGACCGTTCTGTTTTTGATAGATTCTGTTTTTGATGCATAGTTTACTTGTTTTGATGAAACTATCGATTTCTATCAGTGGATTAAGCCATGATTAAGTTATATTACAGTAGACACAATGAAAAAACAAAATATGAATTGGTTTGCAATAGTACCTAGAGTAGTGATTTGCTTTATTATACTAACGGATCTTACCGAGTTTTCTGTTGAAGTTTTGTGTGGATGAAGTGTTTGATCGAGGAGGTCTCGATATGAGGAAAAGGAGGAGTGGCAAGAGCTCAAGCTTGGGGATTCCCAAGGCACCCCAAGTAAATATTCAAGGAGACTCAAGCGTCTAAGCTTGGGGATGCCCCGGAAGGCATCCCCTCTTTCTTCAACAAGTATTGGTATGTTTTCGGATTCGTTTCGTTCATGCGATATGTGCAAATCTTGGAGCGTCTTTTGCATTTAGTTTTCACTTTTCTTTTATGCACCATGCTAGTTTGAGATAGTCCATGGTTGATTTATAGAATGCTCATTGCACTTCACTTAAATCTTTTGAGTATGGCTTTATAGAATGCTTCATGTGCTTCACTTATATCATTTGAAGTTTGGATTGCCTGTTTCTCTTCACATAGAAAACAACCATTTGTAGAATACTCTTTTGCTTCACTTATATTTGTTAGATCGTGGGCATATCTTTTGTATAAAGAATTAAACTCTCTTGCTTCACTTATATCTATTTAGAGAGATGACAGGAATTGGTCATTCACATGGTTAGTCATAAAATCCTACATAAACTTGCTGATCGCTGAATATGATATGTTTGATTCCTTGCAATAGTTTTGCGATATAAAGATGGTGATATTAGAGTCATGCTAGTGGGTAGTTGTGGATTGTAGAAATACTTGTGTTGAAGGTTGTGATTCCCGTAGCATGCACGTATGGTGAACCGTTATGTAATGAAGTTGGAGCATGAGGTATTTATTGATTGTCTTCCTTATGAGTGGCGGTCGAGGACGAGCGATGGTCTTTTCCTACCAATCTATCCCCCTAGGAGCATGTGTGTAGTACTTTGTTTTGATGACTAATAGATTTTTGCAATAAGTATGTGAGTTCTTTATGACTAATGTTGAGTCCATGCATTATACGCACTCTCACCCTTCCATCATTGCTAGCCTCTTCGGTATCATGCATTGCCCTTTCTCACCTCGAGAGTCGGTGCAAACTTCGCCGGTGCATCCAAACCCCATGATACGATACGCTCTATCACACATAAGCCTCCTTATATCTTCCTCAAAACAGCCACCATACCTACCTATTATGGCATTTCCATAGCCATTCCGAGATATATTGCCATGCAACTTCCATCATCATTGTCGGGGATATACCCCGCGGTGTAACCCGGCCGGAAGTATAACCCGGCCAGACTTGGCGACTCACTAATGACCCGCCCTGACTGGACGACACACTAAGTGACCCGCCCGATCCTGGCGACTTATGGGTGAGACCTAGCCACAAACAGCATGTAGGGTTATTACCAGATGATGTTTCCCGGGGCCCGAAGCTGTCTAAATCCTCGTCTTGTGTGATGATCGCCTCGCTTCTCTCGATTCCGCTCAACCCCTTCAAGCTACCACATAGATGCGTTGGCCTCGCGACTAAGTCCTTACACTAGGACATCTGCCGTGACAAATCCACGACAGTTGGCGCCCACCGTGGGGCTAGTGCACGATGGTGTTGAGTTCTTGAAGGGATCTCTCCCAGGGTCGAGAGATTCGCAATTTTCCGGATGAAGAAGAATCGGTTTAGAAGGATTCACATCAACGTCAAGCTCATTAGTCAAAACCAGAAAAATCTTCAAGCAAAAGTAAGTCCAGAGGAGACAGAGAAGGGCGCCATAAAAAATTCTAGTTGATCAAGAGCGCGCAAAGAATTGATCTATTATTGATAAGCAGCAGATGCAATGCTATTCTGTCTCGCTGAGGATGACAATGTTTTGGATCCCAAGATTACACGGATTCGCCGGAAGTATCATTACCACATCCATTTTGGAATAAATCCGAAGGAAAAAGCACATCCGATGGAAATTTTGTTGCTGTGTCACGTGAACAAGCATACGGTCAAAGTTGGTCTACACGATCCAGATTCAGACTCCGTCTCCAACTCTGCATCCGAGTCGCCGTCCGCCGCGTTAACAGCTGTCCGAGTCGCCGCCGTGACCCGCCACGTCGCATCAAGCCGATCGTCCCGCGCCGTTCCCATGGCTTTGCGGCAAGTCGCCGTCACCGTCAGGCTTTGTGCCTGATTCAAGTCGCCACCGGCTTTTGAGCCGTCCGGTCTTGACCCGCCAGCCGACGGGTCACCAATGAATCGCCTCCGCCGCCTCACTTTCTTAGTCAGCCACCGCGCGACCACGCCTCTAGACCACCCATGCCGTGAGCCGCCCAGCCATGCAGAATATGATGCGGCGAGATACTTCTCCGTGGATGGTTGCTCTCCAAAGACTTACACTAGTGTTAATTGAAAAGCACAATAGCACAGTCTCCAAGAAGGACCACCATCCATCACGTGAAGGACAGACTAGTCAAAGTGATGAATCAAATACTCCGTTACTGCTCCACAGTGAAGACGCTAGGCTTATTGTGGTCAGACGCCGTTCCCGTACCCGTCTACATGACTGTGTCCGATGAACGCGTGAAGGGCCCGACAGCTTGCAGTCCAACATACGTTGACACTGGAGGCCGAACAAGCATTTGTGCCATGCTAGGCTACCGGAAAATTCATCCAACACCAGCATCCTTGTTTATTTGACAAGAATATCAGGTGCTATTTTTCTAAACTTTTACTGGTATAATTAGGTATCATCCAAAGCTTTTTTCACGATATGTTATTGTATACATAGGTCAATTACCTCGTGATTAAAGTATGATCCGGTCCCCGCACGCTGTCATTGGAGGTCGCGTTTATATCCGCACTATATCAAAAGGTTTAACAGATGTGCGCAAATCGCCGCTTCAGCGGTCCGGTCTACATCAACTCAGCGGGACCGCGCGTGTAGCCGGTTCATTCGACCATACCCGCGCCCACGGCTGACCCGTCTGTCCGCCGGCTTACAATGCGATGGCCGTCTCTTGCTACCGCGCTAGCTTACAACGCCGTGGCCGTCTCTCGCGCCCATGCCAACTTACAACAAGGAGGACAACTTGCCCGTCCGCACCGGCTTACAACACCATGGCCGGTTCATCTGTCTGTAACGCCTCAGATGTTGCGGTCGTCTTTACCGTCCGTCTCTCGCGGCCTGTTCTACATCAACACACCGGGCCGCACCTGTCTGCATGAGTTGTTTATTGAGTATGAGCAAGTCACTACTTGGGAAGCCCGGTTTTCTTCCAACAAATTGGAGGCAAATTATCATGTATTATCAGCCGCCGTCTGCACTAGATGGCTCAATGGGCAGGCGCACAAGTCGCCGCCACTGCGGTTTGGTTAACTTCAAACAACCAGTTGGAAGGAACCATTGGCCGAGTTGCTGACACGGTTCATACGGGATCATTTATAACCCGCAGCAGTCACCTCAACCTTATGTGGATTCACATCACGTTATCAACACCAATGATATACACCTTCTGCTATGGTCAAATATGGAGAATCTCAAGCCAACTCTTCGAGTCATCTTGAGACTCGGGGGCTACAATGGTATGGCTCGGCAAAATTAGCCGGTTTCAATGGATTCAAGAACTCCGGGTCATTGGAGGAAGGTAACCCGGTTCCAAAGGCTACCTCTATATTGGTGAAAAATTTAAAGGCCGTCAGAAAATTTCCTGCTTAAAAAGAAGGACTCCGGTTTAAAATCCGGTTCAAGAGACATCTCTCTCCCACAAGGCACTGACACTCTTAATATCTGGTTTAAAAACCGGTTCAAGGGAAATTTATTTACCGCAAGGCTTTGAAGCTCTCAAATCCGGTTCAAATCCGGCTCAAGGTAAATTTATCTCTCACAAAGTTTTGAAGCTTTCAAATCCGGTTTAAACTTCCGGTTCAAAAAGAATTAATTTCTCGCAAGTTCGAGTTCTCAGAAAGATTAAAGGGTGCCAAAAAGAACTTGCTGCCATGATGCGCGGTTCAAACATAGGTATCCTCCCTTACGGCTTATCTTATTATGGTCACTTGGGGGCTTCCTGCTCATCAGGCATAGCTATCAGTACTCTCTTGATCGGCGCAATGCCAAAACTTATATGGTCATTTGGGGGCTTCCTGTTCAAACATAGGTCGTATTCGAACCAAAGAGAACATAGCTATCGATACCCTTTTGATGGGCAAACTGCCGAACCCACTTGGGGGCTTCCTGATCGTATCCGAATCATAGCTCAACCCCTTTGGGAATTGACGTGGATCGTATTCGAATTAGCATCACTAAACAACTCTTAAGATCATTTGGGGGCTTCCTGTTCAAACATAGGTAGTATTCGAACCAAAGAGAACATAGCTGTCGATACCCTCTTGATCAGCATCACCAAAGCCACTGGGGGCTATATGATTGTATTCGAATCTTAGCTTAACCCCTTTGGAATGGTTTACTGATCGTATTCCAATCAGAAGCCTCAAAATTTTGTCTGTTTCTTATATAGTTTTTTTTGGCAATCACAGTTATTTGACTTTGTCTTGAGACTTTTTTGATCGTATTTGAAAGCATCTAGGGAGTGGCTTCGATTCCACCGGTTTAACCTTGATCAATAAAGTTGTCAGCACATAAAAAATATCATATGTGCCGGCTCTTACAGAGTTGAGTTATCAACTTCACTATCTGGGTCACATAAACCGGCGGTATCATTCAAAGGATCATAGGGATCTTGTGATCTACTTGTGTGCAGGATAAAGACTAAATTATCCCGAATAAGAAAACAGAAACCGAGGAAGAGGAAACGACAAGAGTGAAGACTAGTAGAGTCTCATATTTTGTCATTCTTTGCTCCTTTTTCACACAATGATTCCTTCGAATTTGCCGACCAAAAATTCGGGTGGTTACCCGCCCCGGCTTTTGATGTTAAATCGCCAGGGCATATGTTCTTTAAACTCTCTGCAGGATTTACAGAGCTCTGACTTACATAAATGATTAAGTTCTAGCCCATCATCAAAGATTGAAATTGGTGTCTCAAAAGGGTTATCAATTCTTGATTTTCTCAAAGGCTACAAGCCGCTGGGTTACAAAAATTCCGGCTTACAATGAATGTGCATTAAGTCGTCATCGGCCAAGAGCCGCCAGATATTTAAACTCTGGATTTACTTGTCAACCGATGAGGTATTCAAATCTTTAATAGCCAAAATTGGCTGGATTTTCAGGATGATATTGAATGATTGAGGTTTTCATACCGGATTATATTATTCAAACCTTTAATAGCCAACATGGCTGGATTCTTATTATGGTTACCAATAGCCAATATTATGATGGAGGTCTTCAAAGTCGCTTCAGCGCAATGGTTATTATTTTATTAATAGACATGATTTATTTTTACAATGGAGGAATAGTCCCGAGTCGCTGCAGGCTTACGACCTGACACTTGGGGGCTACATTATTCAAGTTGAAATTACATCAAATATGCAAGTCCCATGTCACTGCCAGCATGCACCATGGCACTTGGGGGCTAATGCAAAGTCATTTTTTGATCAACTTATTGAAGACCCGACTCATCACATTGTAATGATCCGGCCCTTGGGGGCTACCGATTGCTCATGTCAATAATTCAAGGTACACAAGTCTTAATCCATTATATTCAAGGGTCTACTGCTCAGTTGGTAAAGCACAAAGCTTTTAACCTTGTGGACGTGGGTTCAAGCCCCATGGTGGAGATTATATTATATGATGTTATTATCAATAAATTATATACAAAGTCCCAGTTCAGTATTATCTTGCTAAGTCGGCCCTTGGGGGTTGCACGTTGCTGTTCAAGTTTACATGGTTATATCTACAAAGTCCCTTCTCATTATTGCATAATGGCCCGGCCCTTGGGGGCTACACTGGTTGAAGTTTTTATGAGCGCAAAGGCAATTACAAGTCCCAGGTTTCTGCAAGCATGACAACCCGGTACTTGGGGGCTACATATGTGGAATATTCAATTTATGACTAATGATTGAGATGAATAACCCGGATTTCTTCAAGGTTACAACACTTGTATTGAAGCAAGTCTTAAGTTATCACTATGTTCTCCTCTTAAGACTTGGGGGCTACAGGTATTATGCATATAAAGAAGGAACATCTTCAAATTCTCAGCTTTGAGTAAATCAGGAAGATCAATTACATGACCCGGTGTCAACAACAATTATGACTCGACATCATCAGTCTTTTATAACCCGGAGATTTTGGAAATTATAACTCGGCAAGATCTACATCTTTAAGTCGGTTGAAAATCAGATGAGTATTTCAAGACCTATATTTTTAAAACCGGCGCTTTGGAAGCCGACTCAAATGGATTATTTGTTTACAATATTTCTTCTACAAGCAAATTGATTGTGAAGCTGGTCTATTGACCCGGATTTTCTAGAAGAAGGAAATGACAAGGACTTAAGGATGTTCAGGTGCCGGTTTACAAGAATTCTTAACCCGGAACACAACCTGTCGAATTTGTTCTTGTGTTTATTTTGCAGCATAAGTTTACCATGGATAAATCCAAGCCAAACTTGGGGGCTAATGTCGGGGATATACCCCGCGGTGTAACCCGGCCGGAAGTATAACCCGGCCGGACTTGGCGACTCACTAATGACCTGCCCTGACTGGACGACACACTAAGTGACCCGCCCGATCTTGGCGACTTATGGGTGACCTGGCAAGCGGATTAGAGGAGCGACAAGACCCGGGGGCCCAGAAGGCTCAAGGCCCAGAAGGCCGGCTTACGTTATGGTAGGCCGGCTTAAGGGGAAAGGCGTGAGGAATATCTCCCTTACAAGGAATCAAGACCCGGACTTGTATCCGGCTTGTAGTAGAAGATAGGCTAGTCCTAATCTTATTTGGACTCGACATGTAAGCCGCCCCTTCAACTTATATAAGGAGGGGCAGGGCTCCCCAAAGAGGGACAGAAAAACAAGAAACAATATCTAGGGCTGGACACAAAGAGGAGAGCCGGCTTACGGCGACTCCCTCATGATGATAATGAGACCTAGCCACAAACAGCATGTAGGGTTATTACCGGATGATGTTTCCCGAGGCCCGAAGCTGTCTAAATCCTCGTCTTGTGTGATGATCGCCTCGCTTCTCTCGATTCCTCTCAATCCCTTTAAGCTACCACATAGATGCGTTGGCCTCGCGACTAAGTCCTTACACTAGGACATCTACCGTGGCAAATCCACGACAATCATCATATACATGACTTGAGCATTCATTGTCATATTGCTTTGAATGATCGTTAGATAGCTAGCATGATGTTTTCATGGCTTGTCCGTTCAATATCTTTGCTATGCTAGATCATTGCACATCCCGGTACACCGCCTGAGGCATTCATATAGAATCATATCTTTCTTCTAGTATCGAGTTCTAATATTGAGTTGTAAGTAAATAAAAGTGTGATGATCATCATTATTAGAGCATTGCCCCATAAAAAAAGTAGAGAGGCCAAAGAAGCCTAAATAAAAAAGGGGGCCAAAGAAGCCCCCAAAAAAAGGGGCAATGTTACTATCCTTTTACCACACTTGTGCTTCAGAGTAGCACCATGTTCTTCATATAGAGAGTCTCCTATATTGTCACTTTCATATACTAGTGGGAATTTTCATTATAGAACTTGGCTGTATATTCCAATGATGGGCTTCCTCAAATGCTTGAGGTCTTCATGAGCAAGCAAGTTGGATGCACACCCACTTAGTTTCAGTTTGAGCTTTCATACACTTATAGCTCTAGTGCATCCATTGCATGGAAATCCCTACTCCTCGCATTGACATCAATTAATGGGCATCTCCATAGCCCGTTGATTAGCCGCGTCGATGTGAGACTTTCTCCCTTTTTGTCTTCTCCACAGAACCTCCACCATCATATTCTATTCCACCTATAGTGCTATGTACATGGCTCATGCTCATGTATTGCGTGAAAGTTGAAAAGGTTTGAGAACGTCAAAAGTATGAAACAATTGCTTGGCTTGTCATCGGGGTTGTGCATGATTTGAATATTTTGTGTGGTGAAGATGGAGCATAGCCAAACCATATGATTTTATAGGGATAACTTTCTTTGGCCATGTTGTTTTGGAAAGACATGATTGCTTTATTAGTATGCTTGAAGTATTATTGTCTTAATATCAGATGATAGACTATTGCTTTGAATCACTCATGTCTTAATATTCATGCCATGATTAGATATATGATCAAGATTATGCTAGGTAGCATTCCACATCAAAAATTATCTTTTTTATCATTTACCTACTCAAGGACGAGCAAGAATTAAGCTTGGGGATGCTGATACGTCTCTTTCATATCTATAATTTTTGATTGTTCCATGCCAATATTCTACAACTTTTACATACTTTTGGCAACTTTTTATATTATTTTTGGGACAAACATATTGATCCAGTGCCCAGTGCCAGTTCCTGTTTGTTGCATGTTTTTTGTTTCACAGAAAACCCATATGAAACGGAGTCCAAACAGGATAAATATTTATGGAGATTTTTTTGGAATATTTATGAATTTTGTGAAGAAGAATCAACGCGAGACGATGCCCGAGGGAGCCACGAGGCAGGGGGTGCGCCCCAGGGGGCGGGCGCACCCCTGACCCTCGTGGACACCCGTAAGGTGGTTGGTGCCCTTCTTTCGCCGCAAGAAAGCTAATATCCGGATAGAAATCGTGTTAAAATTTCAGCCCAATCGGAGTTACGGATCTCCGGGAATAAAAGAAACGGTGAAAGGCCAGAATCTAGAACGCAGAAACAGAGAGAGACAGAGAGACATATCCAATCTCGGAGGGGCTCTCGCCCCTCCCAAGCCATGGAGGCCATGGACCAGAGGGGAAACCCTTCTCCCATCTAGGGAGAAGGTCAAGGAAGAAGAAGAAGAAGAAGGTGGGCTCTCTCCCCCTTGCTTCCGGTGGCGCCGGAACACCGCCGGGGCCATCATCATCACCGCGATCTACACCAACAACTTCATTGCCTCATCACCAACTCTTCCCCCCTCTATGCAGCGGTGTAACCCCTCTTTTACCCACTGTAATCTCTACTTAAACATGGTGCTCAACACTATATATTATTTCCCAATGATGTATGGCTATCCTATGATGCTTGAGTAGATCCGTTTTGTCCTATGGGTTAATTGATGATCGTGATTGGTTTGAGTTGCATCTTTTATTATTGGTGTTGTCCTATGGTGCTCTCCGTGTAGCGCAAGCGTGAGGGATTCCCGCTGTAGGGTGTTGCGATACGTTCATGATTCTCTTATAGTGGGTTGCTTGAGTGACAGAAGCATAAACCCGAGTAAGGGGGTTGTTGCATATGGGATAAAGAGGACTTGATACTTTAATGCTATGGTTGGGTTTTACCTTAATGATCTTTAGTAGTTGCGGATGCTTGGTAGAGTTCCAATCATAAGTGCATGATCCAAGAAGATAAAGTATGTTAGCTTATGCCTCTCCCTCAAATAAAATTGCAATAGTGATTACCGGTCTAGTTATCGATTGCCTAGGGACAAATAACTTTCTCGTGACAAAAAGCTCTCTACTAAAACTAACTTAGTTGTGTCTTCATCTAAACAAACCCTACTTTTTATTTATGTGCTTTTTATTATCTTGCAAACCTATCCTATCACACCTGCAAAGTACTTCTAATTTCATACTTGTTCTAGGTGAAGCGAACGCCAAGCGTGCGTAGAGTTGTATCGGTGGTCGATAGAACTTGAGGGAATATTTGTTCTATCTTTAGCTCCTCGTTGGGTTCGACACTCTTACTTATCGAAAGAGGCTACAATTTATCCCCTATACTTGTGGGTTATCAAAGGCCCTTGACAACAAGCTCTAGAACAACACAACGACAGTTCAGCCGATGATAGGACGACATGTGGTTTGCGAGGTGCTAGTTGAGGGCATCAACCAAGCAACTCGGGAGACATGCTTCTTAGGCACTAGGAGGGTTCACATATGGTAGTGGTGCGGGTACCAAAATGTACAAGCTTCTAGCAAAGCATACGACTTTCTAAATGTATATGATGATCTCTAGACCAATGGGCTTATACGAATCATATGACGAATTTCCACATGAGTGGATATACAGGAAAGGAATTCAAATATGCCGAATCACTCATGTTATCATCTTCTACATCCTTGGTCTCTGTGTTCTGCCATCTGGCTTATGTTCTTCATGTATCATTCAGATCTAATAACTATATGAAATTATGTCAGTACTTCCACATATTATGGGTAATGTAAGAGACATCCCTATTTTCTCTCGTGGGTCTTAATTACCATTGTTTAGCTTACAGTTAACCTCTGACGATCAAATTAAAAGTGAATAAACTACCCTCCTCTCTTTGAAACAAGGGGCACTTCAGGTTCAAGGAGTGGCATCGGAGAGACAGGCGACGATAGGGAGATGGCGGTGACCTTAGGGGAGGAGTGGTGGGGGAGGTGAGGGCTTGGGCAACAGTGTCAAAGGTACCGAGGTACAAATGTATGTATTTCGAAACAACTTTTAAGATAGATGGATAATGGGGCTCGGTGTACTGACTGAGATGATTATTGGCCGATCCATTTTTAAGGCGCTGATTGAAACATTGCTTCATGTCCAGTGTGAAAATCCTTGTTCTGGTCTTTATTTGTCAGGCTCAGCAGCGATGATCTTGTGTCATTACCTTGTTGAAGGTCTTGCCTCCTTGCTGATGTACTAGTCTTTAATGGTTGCTCTCAGCAACCATGATGAAAAATTCTTGCCCTGGACATCAGCCGGACATGGCGACGGTGCGACTGAGGGAGTCCTGGATTAGGGGGTCCTCGGATAGCCGGACTATATACTTTGGCCGGACTGTTGGACTATGAAGATACAAGATTGAAGATTTCGTCTTGTGTCCGGGTGGGACTCTCCTTTGCGTGGAAGGAAAGCTTGGTAATTCGGATATGTAGATTTCCTTCTCTGTAACCGACTCTGTGTAACCCTAGCCCCCTCCGGTGTCTATGTAAACCGGAGGGTTTAGTCCGCAGGACAAGAACAATCATAACCATAGGCTAGCTTCTAGGGTTTTAGCCTCTACAATCTCGTGGTAGATCAACTCTTGTAATACTCATATCATCAAGATCAATCAAGCAAGAAGTAGGGTATTACCTCCATCGAGAGGTCCCGAACCTGGGTAAACATTGTGTCCCCCGCCTCCTGTTACCATTAGCCTTAGACGCACAGTTCGGGACCCCCCTACCCGAGATCCACCAGTTTTGACACCGACATTGGTGCTTTCATTGAGAGTTCCACTGTGCCGTCACGGTAAGGCTTGATGGCTCGCCTTGTTGTCAAGAACAACATCACTTCCGGGGGAGCCTTGGCTCTAGGCCAAACTCTCCGATTAGGCGGCTTTGTTATGACCGCCCGTTCGGCCACCGCGCCGACAATGACTTCTCGGGTCATCAAAAACAGTCTCCACGTCAGCTCGGAATACACCGAGCAGGTGGATCCAATGGAGCTTTCATCCTTGAACGAGCTCTTGGATCGCATCACCGCCTTGGGAGTCGCTATGGACTATGATCGGATTGGGCTTAAACCCGATCAAAGGGAGATTAACTCTCCACCAGTCACCCACCAGATAGCGGTGGTGGAGGAGCAATGCAGTGATCCTTCCTCTATTTTGAGGTGAACTATGTCCGAATTCACGATCTCTCCAAGTCGGATACCCGCCCACGGGAGGACATGGCCCAAGCTCCGAACCTAGAATTGGACAGCGGGCCAGAAAAATTGGGCAACATCCCGTAGCCCAAACTACCAAGATCGGAACCTCCTCTGCCCCTGGGTCTCAGATCGGGTCAGGGTTTGGACTTATATCTACCCACCCACCCAGATGCAAGCGATCTTTCCCACATTAGACAAGAGCCCCAAGAGACAGTACATCACTTTTGGGCCAGATTCCTCGTTGTAATGAGCAAGGTCAAGGATTGTTGCGAGGAAGACACAATCTCATTCTTTTGCAAAAAATGCACGGACAAGGGAATCCTCAACGCCATAAGTCGCCGTGACATAGCACACTTCGCTGACTTGGCGGCCATAGTACAGAAGTACTGTGCGATGGAAAGCGCCTGGAAAAGCCAAGCTAAATTTTAGGATCCTCGGCCCTCACTAAAACCCCTGTCCGAACTAAAAGGGTACACTCTTGCAAGTCACCCGATCCAATTACAAAGAAACCAAGGCCCACTATAGGGCGCGGAACTGTATTGGAGGGATGGCTCAATGGGCCATGCAAAATTCACACCACACCGGATACCATACCAACACACAGTCTTAGAGCATGTTGGATACTTCGGCAGGTGGCCAAGCGCGGCGAGGATCTCCTCGATAACAATACTGTAGAGCATCATCCCGCAGAAAATAACAATACAGTTTTTACAGTCTTCAAGACTTTCGCCTCAAATAACAGGTGCAAGAGAGCACTCCGCAGCCTCGCCGAAGTCTGCCATGTTGCAGCAATAAATCCATGGAACGACACGGCCATAACCTTCAACGCCAGTGACGAACCTCAATTCCGAACAGTTCGAGCACCAGTCGCTTTGGTCCTTAGTCCAATTGTGGACGGCTTCCGGCTTACTAAAGTGCTCATGGACGGTGGCAGCGGATTAAACCTCATCTATGAGGAAAATCTTAACAAAATGGAAATAGACAAGAGCCGCATTGAGCAAAGTAGCACGACCTTTAGAGGAATCATCCCTAGTCGGGATGCACGATGTGCAGGAAAGATCACACTAGATGTGGTATTCGGCATGCCGGAGAGTTATAGGTCCGAAGAAATCACATTCCAAGTGGCCCTGTTCACTAGCGGATACCACGCCCTCTTAGGGCGGAATGCATTCACGAGCTTCCAAGCTATACCCCATTATGGGTACATGAAGCTCAAGATGCCCGGGCCCAATGGAATCATCACTCTAGCTAGTGATTCGGACGTAGCACTCCGCGCCAAAAATAAAACCGCCGGACTGGCCCTCGAGGCACTATCCGAAGCCCTCACGGCAGAAGAACTAACTGTGCTGCGCTCCACAGTGGACAGGGACGACGTGATACTAGACCAACGACCCAAGTCCACCTCTTTCAAACCAGCGGACAAAATAGTCAAATTCCAGGTCCACCCAATGGACCCTACAAAAACAGCATCCATCGGGGCAGAGCTGAACCCCACAATAGACGCCGCACTGCGAGAGTTCTTGCGCGAGAATTGGGACATCTTCGCCTAGCATCCTTCAGACATGCCAGGTATCCCATGCAGGTTGGCCGAGCATAGCCTAAACATACTGAAGGGATACAAGCCGGTCAAGCAGACTCTTCGATGTTTTTCAGAACCTAAGTGACAAGCCATGGGAGAGGAGCTAGCCAAGTTACTCGAGGTCGGATTCATCAGAGAAATAAAACATTTGGACTGGCTAGCAAACCTGATGATGGTACCAAAGAAGGACAAATCCTGGCGCCTATGTGTCGATTTCAAGGACCTCAATAAGGCTTGCCCCAAGGATCCCTTCCCCCTCCCCCGCATCGACTAAATCATCGATGCTACCGCAGGGCACAACTCATTGTGCTTCCTCGACGCATACTCCGAATACCATCAAATCAAGATGGCGGAGTCCGATCAAGCCGCAACGGCGTTCATCACTCCATACGGCCCCTTCTGTTTTAACACCATGCCTTTCAGGATCAAAAATGCTGGTGCAACCTATCAACGCATGATTTAGACATGCCTGGAAAAACAAATCAGCAAAACAGTCGAGGCATATGTAGATGACGTGGTCATCAAAACCAGGCACGTCGAATCTTTAATAGACGACTTGAGGCTTACGTTCGACAATCTCCGAACATATGACATCAAGCTCAATCCGGAAAAATGCATTTTCGGTGTCCCCGCCGGAAAGCTCCTGAGCTTCATCGTTTCCAATAGTGGAATTGAAGCAAATCCGGCTAAAATACGAGCTATGTCATAGTTGGCTACCCCAACAGACCTCAAGCAAATCCAGAAATTAACTGGATGCATGGCTGCCCTAAGCCACTTTATCTCCCGATTGGGAGAAAAGGCACTACCTCTTTATCGCCTTCTTCGACGCACCAAGCACTTCGAGTGGACGGATGCGGCTATGGACGGACTGGAAGAAATAAAAGCCCTCTTGGTCAGCAATCCAATCCTGGCCACGCCAAATGTCGGCGAACCCATGCTGTTACATATAGCTGCAACACACTAGGTTGTAAGCGCAGTGCTCGTCGTCGAACGAGAGACGGACGGACATAAGTTCCCGCTTCAAAAGCCGGTATACTACGTATCCATTGTCCTCACTCCATGCAAGTCACGATACCCACATTATCAAAAGATAGCATACGCGGTCTTCAAGGCATCCCGGAAACTACGACACTACTTTCAAGAGTGTTCAATCACAGTGGCCTCTGAAGTACCACTCAACGATATAATAAATAACCGCGATGCCACGGGCCGTATTGCTAAGTGGGCTATCGAGCTCCTCCTGTTCGACATCATATACAAACCACGGCGAGCCATTAAGTCGCAAGTACTGGCTGACTTCATCACCGAATGGACAGAAGCCGAACTCCCTAAAGAGTACGGCGCGTACTCCAATTGGATCATGCACTTTGACGGCTCTAAGATGTTGGCTAGTCTGGGAGCAGGCGTTGTCCTGACATCCCCCACCGGAGATAGAGTCCAATACATACTCCAAATATTATACACGGATTCCAACAATGTAGCCGGATATGAGGCTCTATTGCATGGTCTCCGGAAGGCAGTCTCCATGGAGCTTCTAGGCGTCAAAGTCTCTATTGCATTCAACGCCTAGAAGTGTGTGGGGATTCAAACCTCGCAATATCTCAAATAAATGGAGACTTTGACGCCAAGGACCCAAAAATGGCGGCTTACCGCAATGCCGTCTGCAAAATGTCAGCTCGGTTCGAGGGGCTCGAATTCCACCATGTGGTCCGAGAAAACAATCAAGCGGCGGATATCCTTGCCCGCATTGGCGCTAAGTGCGACACCGTCCCACCTAATATCTTCTTGGAAAGGCTGTTCAAGCCATCCGTGGTGTGGGAAGGGGAGACCAACAATACCAGTCTGGATCCGACCACAACCCTAGATCCCGATCACACTGACATAATCGGAGGCCCCGCCACCGAAATAACACCATCGGCCCACATGATCATGGCTGTAATCGCCCCGTGGATAGAACCCTTCTTAGCCTACCTAAATAGGCAAGAACTCCCCGAGGACCAAAATGAGGCACGTTGCATTGTGCAGCGCTCTAAAGCCTACAAGGTTCACGAGGGAGAGCTTTATAAGAAAAGCGCTACCGGAGTACTCCAAAGGTGCATCTCCGAAGAGGAAGGACAACAGCTTTTGGCCGAAATTCATGCTGGACTCAGCGGCCACCATGCCGCAGCTCGGGCCCTTGTAAGCAAGGCCTTCCGTACAGGTTTCTACTGGCCGACAGCCCGAGCAGACGCATAGGACCTCGTCCAACATTGCGTCGGTTGCCAGCTTTTTGCAAATCAAAGCCATATGCCACCTACCGCTCTCCAAACAATCCCCATAACTTGGCCCTTTGCGGTCTGGGGGATCGATATGGTTGGACCCCTTAAAGGAGGAAGCCATAAGAAAAAATACCTGTTGGTCATGGTGGATAAATTCACCAAATGGATAGAAGCCAAACTAGTTTAAACGAACGAATCCGGACCAGAGATAGACTTCATATCAGGGGTCGTACACCGTTATGGTGTCCCCCATGGCATCGTCACCGATAATGGCTCCAACTTCACAGCCAACGAGGTGAAAACTTGGTGCGGCAACATGGGCATTAAGCTCGATTACACCTCCGTCTATCATCCCCAAACAAAGGGTCAAGTCGAACGAGCAGATGGTCTTATTATGAGCGGCATCAAACCTAGACTAGTGCGATCCTTGAAGGAATCAGATACGCAGTGGGTTGAGGAGCTCGACTCTGTACTATGGGGCCTGCGAATCACGCCGATCGCACTACCAGATACACACCATTTTTTATGGTGTACGGCGCAGAGGCGGTATTGCCCTGCGACATCATTCATGACTCACCTCGAGTGCGCATGTACGAAGAGAGAGAAGCCGAGCTTGATCGGCAGGACAGTTTAGATGCCCTGGAGGAGGAGCGTGACGTCACAAAAGCCCGTTCCGCATTCTATCAACAACAGGCTCGCAGGTATCAAAGCAGAGAAGTACGGGCCAAAACTTATAACGTTGGTGAACTCGTTCTACGCCTACCGGAGAAGAAAAAGGACAAGCTCAAGCCCAAGTGGGAGGGCCCCTTCATCATTGATAAAGTTCTCACTGGAGGAGTGTACCGTCTGCGTGATGCATGTGATAATCGACTCGAGCCAAACCCATGGAACGCGGCCAGACTCCGAAGATTCTACGCCTAGTGCCGGACTCTGTGTTCGTCTCCTTACCTCTGCCTTTTTTTAGTTATATCCGCTTTCTTTCTTTCTTTCTTCCCTTTTCTTTATGGCCTTAAAAGCTTAAAGTATGTCTTGACTACGCAATCTTGACGCGCTATGCGCGCTCATTATACCTGGGGCTTCTTATACAGAAGCTTAATATAATTATATTTTGGGATTTATGCCCACCACATATGTGTCACTTTTCCATATGTACCTTTTTTCGCCATTATATGCATCGATATGACTTAAGTTTTGGCCAAGATGGGTTGCCTGGCTCTTGTGTTTATGCCCTATGTTCCCGTTAGTTCGGCTAGGGCATAAGGGGAGCACCTCTGTGATTGTTACTGCCGGGTCAGCCGGATGCGTACCTCATGGGTGAAGCCGAAAGCTAGCGTTCTTAAGGGAATATTCGGTCGGTGAACAAAAGATGTTTCTTACTCATTACAATATATGCCCCCAGATGTTATTATCCTACGTCTCTTTTTGCAGTTCAGACAAGCACATTAATGCAGGCATGCCCGGGGAAAGGAACCCTTAACAGAACTATTTTCCCTGGAAGATATTTCTTACTATTCATGTAATATAACATAGTGAAAGTGCTAGTTATCGACTAGAGGGGGGTGAATAGGCGATTTTTACGAAAGTCTTCAAAACGTGGAAGTTTCGAAGACAAAAGATAGAATTGGCCTAATTGATATGTAGCGGAAGATAAACTACACTAAGCAAGCCATAGTCAGGTATGCGATAATGTGAAAGTACAAAGACTAATAGCAGCTAGGTAGTAAGGATCAGGATGGAAGATAGTATGAAACCAACAATGATGGTAGTCAAGCAATGAAGTCAAACAGGTATGATAATTAAGCAATGACTTCACGAAGACAAACACAAGGTAAAAGGGGGAGAGGATAGAACCAGTCACTTGTTGAAGACACATGATTTGTTGGACCAGTTCTAGTTGTTGTGACAACTGTACGTCTGGTTAGGGAGGCTGAGATTCAACTTAGAAGACCGTGTCTTCACCTTATTACCCTTGAGCTAAGGACACCTAGTCCTTGCCCAATCACTCTGGTAAGTCTTCAAGGTAGACTTCCGAACCTTCACAGACTTCGTTCACTGGCGATCCACAATGACTCTTGGATGCTCAGAACGCGACGCCTAACCGGCTGGAGGATTCACAGTCCTCTATAAGTCTTCAGGTCACACAGACAGAAAGACTTTAGTGATGCCTAACACTCTTTGGCTCTGGGTGTTTGGGCTTTGTCCTCGCAAGGATTTCTCTCTCTCAAAGGCTTCGAGGTGGGTTGCTCTCAAACGACAAAAGCCGTAAACAAACTCTGAGCAGCCACCAATTTATGGTGTAGGGGGTGGGCTATTTATAGCCACAAGGCAACCCGACCTGATATGTCCGAAATGACCCTGGGTCACTAAGGAACTGACACGTGTTCCAACGGTCAGATTTCAAACACACACGGCAACTTTACTTGGGCTGCAAGCAAAGCTGACTCATCCAGCTCTGGATAAGATTTGCTCTCATTGTCTTCGCTCGGAGACATAGGATTTTGGTTGAGCATCACTTCAGTCATTCTGACTTAGTTCACTTGGACCCCACTTAACAGTACGGTGGTTCCTATGACTCAACAAAGAAGAAAAGGAAACAACGAGACGACACAGTCTTCGCGCTCCATAGTCTTCACTCAATGTCTTCTCATGTCATAGTCTTCAATGTGAATATCTTCACATACCACCATTGTCTTCAATGTCTTCATACATTTTTTGGGGTCATCTCCGGTAGGTAAACCGAATCAATGAGGGACACTACCTGCGTTATCCTGCAATTCTCACAAACGCATTAGTCCCTCAACCAACTTTGTCGTCAATACTCCAAAACCAACAAGGGGTGGCACTAGATGCACTTACAATCTCCCCCTTTTTAGTGATTGATGACAAACTGGTTGAAGTTTTCAACGGGTATAAAGTATGTGAAATTGTAAAGGATAGGGTATTGTCTTCATAAGTAGCAAAGGCTCCCCCCTGAAGATGTGCATATAAGTAATTTGCCTTTGGAATGCAAATGCACATGGCAGGTTGTACTTGTGGAGATCCTCTTCAACTTATGAAGATAATTCATCATGCATGAAATGATGTATCAAAAGGAATGACATGCATAATGAAAAATGGACGTCTGTAGAATGATCTAAGTGCGGAAGTTATCATCGCACATGCGGAATTTATCACCGTATCACAGAAAAGCAAATAAGTAGCAGACGACCATCAAGTTTAAGTGTTACAACTCAAAGAACCAAATGTATCAAAAGCAAGAGTTGTAAACACTAGGCAAAATATAAAGCAACCGCCCATTTGAACCCGCTTGAAGACTATCAACTCATACGCTTCTCCCCCTTTTGTCAGTAATGACCAAAAAGGTTTGAAGACATAGAGCATCTACTCGTTCTCATGAGTAGGTGAAGCATCAGGGTTGTCGTTGTTGTTTGGCGGTGCAGACATACTTGGTGCAGTGTTGATGCGTGCAGAAGTAGGGGGTGGTGAAGTAGCATTGTCTTCACCATCGATCACTCTGGCATTCACAGTTGCCGCCGAGGAAGAATAGTCAGAGTCTTCAAGAGATGGGGTTCGACGTAGGACAGCATTCCGTGGAGGAGTGGAGTCAAACTTCAATCTTTCAGTGAAGCCATCGTCTTGAAGATCTTCTTCAGCACTAAGCAGTGTCAAACTCTTCCATGATCGCCAACAGGTCTCGTGAGTGACAAAAGCATTCTTGGTGGCAAGATTTCGAATGCGATTGACGTCCACCAAGAGGCTTTGCATCTGTCACTTGAGCCAAAAGTGATGCTTATCTTGTTTCTGATGTAGTGTCACAAGTAGTTCTCGGTCATTTAGAACGCGAGAGCGCTTCTTGGGTCTTTGGGCAATTGTGCTCTCAGTAGCTTCAGTTTGCGCACGATGAGGCAGACGAGTGTTCCCAGCCATTGGATAGATACGAGTTACTGCTTGGACTCCTTCCATGGGCTGAGTGAAGCTTTGGTGTTCAACATTTTGAAGACAAAGAGGCTTCTTGGCAGGCTCAGGGTATATGGCTTCAACTGACATATCAACCTCTGGTAGAAAGATCAGATGATTGCGAGCAGAGGGCTGATAGTTGATAGCAGAGTGTAGCTTGATGAGGCGCATGACCCATGGAGCATAGAACTTCAGGCCAAAAAGGTCAGATCCAGACGCAGCAAGTTGCCAGATGAAGAATTCTTGTGTATTGAAGCTGATGCCATTGAGGATGTAAAAGACCAATGTCTTCATGGCTCCTTCAAGTTTTGCAGCTGATGAATGTCCTTTGATAGGCCATAGAGTCCGCCTGATGATGTGATATATGGTGCGAGGCAGATACTCAAGGTCATCAACAAAGAACTCTGTTGGGTATTTAGCGTCATGTGGCAAAGGCTTCATCATGCTCAACATCTGGCTCATGTTGGGTTCTGGCTTATGGAAGATGCTCTCCAGTGCATTGCGGTGGAGTTGACAATCAGGTTCGTACAGCTCTCCAGGAGTGGATAGACCTGTAAGCTCAATGATGTCATGAGCTTTGGCTTCATGATGAACATTTCCAGTCATCCACTCAAGAACCCATGTCTTTATATCCCTGTTGTAGCCGCGAATGTGGAGGTAGCATAGAATTGAAGCAAAAGTTCCTCATTCCAATGTTCTTTGTCTGTCACAATGCTGAGCAGACCCGCATCACGAAAGCAGTCAAGTGCTTCTTCTAAGCATGGCAGTCCAGCAATGGCTTCGGTGTCGAGGCGCATATGAGGGAAAATGCGCCCTTGATCATACAGAACGCAGGAGTAATAGCTTCGCTGCTAATAGCTCCAGAAACGATCAGATGATATTCTTGGCTTTGTGTAGGGGTTCTTTGCGCTGTCAAAGAAGGTGTTGTGGCTTTTGAAGCCATTTGCATTGAAGGACCCTATAGAGTTGGCAGTTCCTGGGAACCTTGGCAGTCTTGGCTTTGGTTTCTGGACCTGAGGCCTATGCTCAACATGATAATCAAACTGAGGACCAGAAGCAGTAGGCGAAGGAACCAGAACAGGCCATTTGACAGTGATAAGCTAACCATGATTGTATGCTTGCTCAATTGTATGGGGCCTTGGTGGCGGAACAGGAGCAGTGGCATCAGCTGAGGCTTCAGGCCGCACAACAGACACTTCAGGAGCAGTTCCATCATTGGCTTTGGGCACATTGATTGGTGCAAGCTCCACATTAGCTTCAGCCATGACAATGTCATTGGCTTCATTGGTGTTGGTGGTGGCAGCCTCAAGATTTTGAACCTCCACTTGATGAGCTGGAGGGTCGGGCACTGGCATGTTCACATCAGGAACATCTTCTTCAGTATTGGGGGGAGTGGGGACATGTACATCTTCTTGATTTTCATCGGCTGATGCAACCGGATTGTCTTCAGCAACTTGGGCTTCAGACACAGAGACATTCGCAGTCGGAGTGGCTTCTGGAAACACTTGACGTGCAACAGATGAGTGGTGCACTTCTCCTTCTGGAATGCTGGAAAGAGCGACCTGAGGCCTTTGTCCTTTGCAAAGCCTGCGAAAAGCTGGTGATGCCTTTGGAGATGGAGTTGGCTAGGCCTCAAAGTCTTCTTGTTCTTCTTTCATAGGTGGTGTGACTTGTGGTTGTTGTTGGGGAGTACTCGGGGAGTCTTGTTGCTGTGGTTGATCAGTCCATGATGCATCCTGAGCAATTGGCGTCAGAGGACGACCAATGCTGATGAGTTCACTGTTCGTGAGAACAGGCGATGATACCAAGTTGTGTTTGATCTGAGGAAGAACGTCATCATCTTCAACATTGTCATAGTGACCAATGTCTTCAGCAGCGGTGGGTTCAACTGCTGGAATGTCTTCAGCTTCATAAGCCTCTATGGAAGCAGGTTCATGAACTATCAGCTGTTGTTCGTGGTGTTCAGATGCAGGACGCACCATTGAGATAGGTTCAACAACCAAGGGCTCTGTGGGAGCAGCCCGATTCTTCTTGGTTTTGCGCTTCTTCTTGGAGGGAGCAGCATCAGAGGCTTTTGTAGTTTTCCTTTTTCTGGCTTCAGCCTCAGCATCCCTCATCTTCTTCAGTTCTGAAGCGGTTGACATGACCTTTGTCTTCGAGCCAGTCATGCTGCTTGGGAAGACTATGCGAGGTTCTTCCTGCCTTGAAGGTGCAGATTGGGCAGTTGATAACTTCTTCTTCTTTGCAGTCATTCTTGGGTCAATGCCAGGACGACCAAGAGACTTGCGCTTCTCAGCCTCATTGTAGGCTAGCACACACTTGTCAGCCAGGCTCTTCATATGCTCACGAGAGCCTTGAGCTTCTTCACGCTTCTTATGAAAGGCTTCTTTGAGCTCGTGCAACATGATCTTGAAGTTTTTGACATCTTGCACGCTGAGCTTGGCCACATGCTTCTTGAACTGAGCCTTCTCATAGTCGATCTTGTGCTTCAGTTCAACGATGCGCTGAGCAAGAGCTAGCTCAGAAGCAATGGCGCCATTGAAGGCGACGCTGAGGCCAATGGGAAGTTGCAGATCATCAAAGCTGAGATTTGGGGTGTCAAACCACTCATCAATGAAGTTATGGATGATTGCCACATCAAAGAGAGGCAAATTATTGAAGATCTTTGCTTCTTCCTTGCTCTTGATCAGTTGCTCAAGGGCATCATCCGCAAGATCTTCATCGTTGGATAGATCAATGTGCTCTTCTCGCAGAATGGCAGCAGGAGTCAAGATTTGATCAGTGTGCTTGACGATTTTCTTTTTCTTCTCCGTCTTCTTGGAGATACGTGATAGATCCTCAGACTGCACACTGTCTTCAGGAGGTGCAGTGGCCAGTGGCTTCACACGTGAAGCTTTTGGAGGAGCAGCTGATCCTGAAGCCTTAAGCTTCTTTGGCTTCTGCGGTTTTGGAGGTGGAGCTAGGGCTTCATCAGTGTCAGCATCATTATCAGAATGATCCACTTTGGCACCTTGGACCAAGATGTAAGTGATGAGGCCATCAAGGATGGAGAAGGGGCCGATGACATTGGGTTCTGCATCATGTGAGCCGTCAACACGGGGACCAGAGGGACCAGGATTGAAGTCTAATCCCAATGACTTCTTGTTTTCTTTGGCCAATGCCTTTGCGTGCTGAAAATTACGCTTGAAGAGATTGTCGTCACGACATCAGAGCAATGATGTTGAGTTGGCATTTTCAGGCTGAGGTCCACGGACCATACAGGGATAGAAACCCTGTGCAACAGCTTCAGTTCTGTTCTTGGGTTGAAGGCCTCGATAGAGAATATCACCCAAGGACTTTTGATAGCATTCTTCTCAGCATATTCCTGGGTCACGAACTTGTACTTGAACCATTGTTCAGCCCAATATCGTCGAATCCATTGGATCCGTGTCTTGCGCTGATGATAATTCTCTTCAGGATCTGTCTTATAAAGTTCTGCGAGGTCATCAGGCAAATCTTTTGATGTTCCTCCTCGATGCTGTCTGCCACACTTCCTTACTGACTTCTCTGTAGCCATAAACTTCAAACTGAATGGTTTCAATACGTTCAGAGGCTTCAAGGGCTTTCGCTTGCTGGACAAACAGGAACTAGCTTCAGGAGAATCAATGTGATGCTGTAAGAATTCTGCAAATGAATGCAGACTATGAGAACCAAGGGATTCTCCCACGGACATGTACCTGTGATAGCATTAGAGATGCGAGGGAAGGGGAAGAGGTCATATGCATTCTCAGAAGATTTTGAAGATAAATCAGTTTGAAGACATTGACCTCACGATGCGAAGACATTCACTTATATGTTGAGAGTTGGTTCCAGATTTGTACGAATCCGTGAATAAGTACAAGTGAGGAATCTAACTAGATATGTAGCTTAAGTGAATATACTAGGCAGTATGAGGTGCAGATAGACTAGATCTAACATTGTATAGGTAGAAACCACTTTTGGTAAATAGGATGAATCTTTGAGGATCAAAAAGATGGTAAAAATAGAGTTATATTTACCACACGAAGAACTGCTTGATGGGATGAATAGGAGACCGAGCAGTTCAATCCGCCGTGCCCTAACTTGGCGACAGAGGACACCTACAGTAGCGGCGGAGAGGACGATGTCCGCGGCCGACGTGAGGACAGTGTCGGAGAAGTCGCGGCAGCTAAGCGCTTCGTCGCCGGCGTCGTCGAGAGCTAGTGGTGGCGCTAGGGTTTTGACGAGGTGGAGAGGTGGAAGAAGGTTTTCTTTATAGCAAGGGGCATGTATTTATAAGGAAGTGTGCAGCGTAGCGCAATTACGCAGGTGCCCCTGGCGGTTCACATCTGAGGGGCACGTGGCAAGCATGCAACATACTCAGAATTGTCCCACGTTCCCACGCCCGCCAGGCATGTCGGATGGTTGTTCCGGCTTCTCCGGATTTCAACCAATAAAGATAAATAATTTAAAACAGACTTAATGTTTGTCTCTGTGTCTTCTGCTGACTAGGACGCAGAGAAGACATTCGACAGTTTCAATAGAATGCATATGATTTGGACAGATAGAGTTTGAGATAGAAAGCACAGAGTGATTAGGGTCCGATCACATTCACTTAGTTCAAAAGATTCAAATAGGGAGACATAACTATGAGTGAATGTTGTAGAGGACAGAACACTAGTATATATATATATATATCAGAAAGCAATCAAATCATCATAGTGAAGAGAATCATGAAGATAAGTTGAAGTTGAAGACAAACAAAATGCGAAGACATTGCAAAAATAACGCCATGAGTGAAACACTTCAAATCAAGAAATTTGGTGGTGGCGTTACCCACCGTATAGGAAGTATTAGACCCAGACACGACGCACAATTATCGTGGCGCTCCGAAGTCAAATTCCACGTTAATGTATTCACACTCAGAATGTAAGTCTTCATTAACTGAAGATATACTTCACTTCGTGTGTTAAGTCATCAACATGCATATGTGTTAGGATGTGTGCCTGATCACAGGACATTTGAGGATTCCAAGATATTCAGCTCACACCGTAACTTGCAAAACCTTTTCTCATCCAAGGGCTTTGTGAAGATATCTGCCAGTTGCTCTTCAGTGTTGACGTGAATGATGTCAATATCTTTCTTCATGACATGATCTCTGAGAAAGTGATGACGAATTTCAATGTGCTTTGTCTTCGAGTGTCGGACTGGATTGTTGGCAATCTTGATAGCGCTTTCATTGTCGCAGGAGAGAGGTACTTGTTTCAGATTGATGCCATAGTCCTTGAGAGTTTGCTTCATCCATAGAAGCTGAGCGCAGCGAGATCCAGTAGCAATGTATTCAGATTCAGCAGTTGAGAGTGACACACAGTTCTGCTTCTTTAAAGACCAACAGACAAGTGATCGTCCCAGAAAGTGACATCTGCCTGATGTAGACTTGCGATCCACCTTGTCACTAGCATAATCAGCATCCGAGAAACCAACCAAATCAAATTTTGAGCCCTTTGGATACCATAATCCGAGTGTTGGGGTGTAAGCCAAATATCGAAGAATTCGCTTCATAGCTAAGTCATGCGATTCCTTTGGTGCCGCTTGAAATCGGGCACACATGCAAACACTAAGCATAATATCTGGCCTAGATGCACATAGATAAAGTAAAGAACCAATCATGGAGTGGTATACCTTTTGATCAAACTCTTTACCATTGTCGTCGGGACCAAGATGGTGTTTGGCTGGCATTGGCATCGTATAGCCTTTGCAATCTTCCATTCCAAACTTCTTCAGACAATCTTTGAGGTATTTTTCTTGAGATATGAAGATGCCATTCCTTTGCTGACGAATTTGAAGACCAAGGAAGAATTTCAGCTCACTCATCATGGACATCTGATATTGCTCTTGCATCATGTATCCAAATTCATCACTATACTCCTGGTTGGTGCATCCAAAGATAATGTCATCCACATATATTTGGCACACAAACAGTTCACCATCATATGTCTTCGTGAAGAGTGTGGGGTCAAGGGATCCAGGTTTGAAGCCTTTGCTCTTCAGGAAGTCCTTGATCGTATCATACCAAGCGCGAGGAGCTTGTTTGAGGCCATACAGTGCTTTGTTTAGCTTGTACACCATATCGGGATGTTTTGGATCTTCAAAGCCAGGTGGTTGAGCTACGTACACTTCTTCTTCAATCTTGCCGTTGAGAAATGCACTCTTCACATCCATTTGATGTAGCAGAATGTTGTGGTGATTAGCGTAGGCTAGCAGTATACGAATAGCTTCAAGCCTAGCCACAGGAGCAAATGTTCCATCGAAGTCGATTCCTTCAACTTGAGTATATCCATGAGCCACAAGATGTGCTTTGTTTCTGACTACTTGACCATGCTCATCTTGCTTGTTTCGATATATCCATTTTGTACCAATAATGTTATGCTTGCGAGGGTCAGGACGCTTGACAAGTTCCCAAACATTGTTCAGCTTGAACTGTTGAAGTTCCTCTTGCATTGCTTGTATCCATTCTGGTTCCATAAAGGCTTCAGCAACTTTCTTGGGTTCTGATATTGACACAAAAGAAAAGTGCCCACAGAAATTTGCTAATTGTGTTGCTCTTGAGCGAGTAAGTGGACCAGGTGCATTGATGCTATCAATTATCTTCTCAATTTGTACTTCATTTGCAACACGAGGATGAACAGGACGAAGACTTTGCTCTTGCTGATCATTGTCATCATTTGGAGGATTGTCTTCAGTCTGTGCATTGTCTTCAGATTGGTTAGGTGCAGAAATGATAAGTTCCTCTTCAAGTTGTGCTTCAGAAGGCATGATTTCACCAGTTCCCATCAGCTTGATCGATTCGCTGGGCAGAGCTTCATCTAGTGTACTTGGCAGGAGCTCTCTTTGTGAACCATTAGTTTCATCAAATCTCACGTCCACAGTTTCAACGATTTTGTAGAGATAGAGGTTGAAGACTCTGTAAGAGTGAGAGTCCTTTTCGTAGCCAAGCATGAAGCCTTCGTGAGCTTTAGGTGCAAATTTTGACTTGTGATGGGGATACTTGATCCAGCACCTAGCTCCAAATACTCTGAAGTAGCTGACATTTGGCTTCTTGCCAGTAAGGAGCTCATAGGATGTTTTGTTCAGAAGCTTGTGGATGTAAACACGGTTGATGATGTGACATGCTGTATCAATAGCTTCTGGCCAGAATTTTCTTGGTGTCTTGTACTCGTCGAGCATTGTTCGAGCCATCTCAATGAGGGTTCTGTTCTTGCGCTCAACGATGCCATTTTGCTGAGGAGTGTATGGAGCAGAAAACTCATGAGTGATTCCCATTGTATCCAGATAAAGATCAAGCCCTGTGTTTTTGAACTCAGTGCCGTTGTCACTTCTGATATGCTTGATCTTCACACCATAATTGTTCATTGCTCGATTGGCGAAGCGTCTGAAGACATCTTGCACTTCAGTCTTGTAGAGAATTATGTGCACCCACATGTATCTTGAGTAGTCATCAACAATGACGAAGCCATAGAGACAAGCAGTCGTTGTGAGGGTAGAATAGTGAGTAGGGCCAAATAAGTCCATGTGTAACAGCTCGAAGGGTTGAGATGTAGTCATGATTGTCTTCGAGGGGTGCTTTGCCCTTGTCATCTTTCCAGCTTCGCAGGCACCACACAAATGATCCTTCTTGAACTTGACACCCTCGATGCCTATGACATGCTTCTTCTTGACGACTGTGTGTAAGTTCCTCATGCCAGCATGCCCCAGCCTTCGATGCCAGAGCCAGCATTGTGAAGTTTTTGCAAGAAGACATACGGCAAGCTGTGGACCTGCTGAGAAATCTACCATGTATAGATCATCTTTTCGATACCCTTCAAAGACTAGAGACTTGTCAGATTCCATTAGTACAAGGCAACGATATTTTCCGAATAGCACAATCATGTTTAAGTCACAAAGCATTGAGACAAACAGTAAGTTGAAACCAAGGGATTCAACAAGCATCACTTTATCCATGTGTTGATCCTTTGAGATTGCAACTCTACCTAGACCCAATACCTTGCTTTTACCAGTGTCAGCAAACGTGATGTGACTCTTGTCTGATGGTCGTAAGGTTGAGTCCTTGAGAAGACTTTGATCACCAGTCATATATTAGTGCATCCGCTATCAATAATCCATTCTAAAGCTTTTGGTGTCATACCCTATAGTGCAGTTAGGAGGATAGGCTTCACAAAGAGTGTTGTGAAGCATAAGTATTTGACGCTTATAAGGATTATCACATCTTAGGTCATGGTTAGGACACACAGTATGACTAGTAAGAGATTCAGATGTGAAATACATAGCAAGATCATTTTATCATGCGTCTTGTAATGTGTTTTAGGTCCCCAGCAATAGTATCGGACGCCTTTGATTGCTGGCTGGAGACCATTCCCTGCAAAAGAAAGTTAAGTCTTCTTCACCACCCACATCTTCAGGGGTGGTTTAGAAGCAATGAGTCTAAGTGCAGCATCTGAAAACTTCGGCTTTGAAGCCCTAGCAAATAGCCTTGCAGGAGATGAATGATACTCATATGAATAAGCAGAAAAGTTCTTAGTTCTATGAACATAGCGGTTTGAAGACACACGCTCATATTCATCAGTTTGAGTGTGATTTCCCTGCAAAACATTGGTGTTAGCGTGACTCAGATGAGTCCTGTATCTGTATGAAGCCTTTGGGCCATATGAAGCCATAGGTCTGGGGTTTGTCTTCTTCCTTGGTGGTGTCATGATGACATTCACAGGAAGATTCTCAATACACTGCTTGGGTACCCAGATCTTCTTCATAGGTGGTCCATTCCTGCAGTTAGTACCAATATACCTGGCAAACACTTCACCATTCTGATTTTTGAACAGTTTATAGTTTGCATCAAAGGATTCATCAATGATGATAGGGTTAGTGCAAGTGAAGCCAGATAAGGTGGATGGATCTACTGAAGGTTCCTTTGCAGCAACCCATGTGGTTTTGGGATACTGCTCAGGCTTCCAGTAGGAACCATCAACATTCATTTTCCTCTCGAACCCAACACCCTCTTTCCTAGGGTTTCGGTTCAGAATCTGCTTTTTGAGGACATCGCAAAGTGTCTGATGTCCTTTCAGACTTTTATACATCCCTGCTTCAAGCAATGTCTTCAACCTAGCATTTTCATCAGCAATAGTAGTGGTATCCTCCGCAGAGGGGTTAGTTATCACATTTGTAGTTGAAGACAATGCAATAGTAGCAGCAGTGGAACATTCAGCAACAGAGGTAGCGTTATCATGCTCAATGCATTTTAGACATGGTGTTTCAAATCCATCCTGAGCGGAACTGATCTGTTGAGCGCGAAGTGACTCATTCTCTTTTTGAAGATCTTCATGAGTCGCTTTCAATTTCTCAAGCTCTTGCTTCCTTTGAAGATAATCATAGGAGAGCCTTTCATGAGTGGTTGAGAGCGTTTCATGAAGACTTTCAAGGTCTTGGTACTTAGCATGAAGATTTTTTATGTCTTCAACTAAGGACTGTGAACGTGTCATTTCCACGTCCAACAGGTCATCGCTTTTGTCTAACAGTTTTTGAGTATGTTCCATAGGTTTTTGTTGTTTAGTTGCAATTTTAGCAAGAGTTTTGTAGCTGGGTTTGGATTCACAATCAGAGTCATCTTCACTTGATGTTTGGAAGCAAGCATCACGTGATTTTACCTTGGCACCACGTGCCATGAAGCAGTAGGTGGGAGCAGGATTGTCCTTGTCATCAGCTTCAGCGTTGGTGTGGAAGTCAGTGTCTTCAGTGTTGAAGATGGACTTGGCAACATAGGTCGTGGCTAGAGCCAGACTTGCAACGCCAGGGTCGGACTCCTCTCCAGACTCCACCTCCACCTCCTCAGAAGCAGACTCCTCCTCTGAATCCATTTCCTTGCCAACAAAAGCACGAGCCTTGCCAGATGAGCTCTTCTTATGAGATGAAGACCTTGATGAGGACTTGGAAGAAGACTTTGGAGATTTTTTCTTCTTCTTGTCATCAGAATCATATTCCTTGCTCTTCTTCTTCTTGTTCTCATTGTCCCACTGTGGACACTCAGAGATATAGTGTCCAGGCTTCTTGCACTTGTGACATGTTCTCTTCTTGTTGTCATGAGTGGAAGCTTCATCATTTCTTGAGCTGGATCGTGAAGACTTTCTGAAACCTTTCTTCTTGGTGAACCTCTGGAACTTTTTCACAAGCATAGCAAGTTCCTTTCCAATGTCTTCAGGATCATCAGAACCGCAGTCAGATTCTTCTTCAGATGAGGAAACAACTTTTGCCTTCAAAGCGTGAGTTCGGCCGTAGTTGGGACCATAGATATCTCTTTTCTCAGAAAGCTGGAACTCATGTGTGTTGAGCCTCTCAAGTATATCAGACGGATCGAGTGTCTTGAAGTCAGGGCGTTCTTGTATCATGAGGACAAGGGTGTCAAAGGAGCTGTCAAGAGATCTCAGTAGTGTCTTGACGATTTCATGCTTGGTAATCTCAGTGGCGCCGAGAGCCTGAAGCTCATTTTTTATGTCAGTCAGACGATCAAACGTGAGCTGGACATTTTCATTGTCGTTTCTCTTGAAGCGGTTGAAGAGGTTGCGAAGAACACTGATTCTGTGATCTCTCTGGGTTGAGACGCCTTCGTTGACCTTGGATAGCCAGTCCCAGACTAGCTTCGACGTTTCCAGAGCACTCACACGGCCATACTGTCCTTTGGTCAAATGACCACAGATGATGTTCTTTGCAGTAGAGTCCAGTTGAATGAACTTCTTGACATCAGTGGGGGTGACACCTTCACCAGTTTTGGGAACGCCGTTCTTGACGACATACCAGAGGTCGACATCAATGGCTTCAAGATGCATGCGCATCTTATTCTTCCAGTAGGGATATTCAGTTCCATCGAACACGGGGCAAGCAGCGGAGACTTTGATTATCCCTGCAGTTGACATAACTAAACTCCAGGTGGTTAAACTGAATCACACAGAACAAGGGAGTACCTTGCTCTGATACCAATTGAAAGTGCTAGTTATCGACTAGAGGGTGTGAATAGGCGATTTTTATGAAAGTCTTCAAAACATGGAAGTTTCGAAGACAAACAATAGAATTGGCCTAATTGATATGCAGTGGAAGATAAACTACACTAAGCAAGCCATAGTCAGGTATGCGATAATGTGAAAGTACAAAGACTAATAGCAGCTAGGTAGTAAGGATCAGGATGGAAGATAGTATGAAGCCAACAACGATGGTAGTCAAGCAATGAAGTCAAACATGTATGATAATTAAGCAATGACTTCACGAAGACAAACACAAGGTAAAAGGGGGAGAGGATAGAACCAGTCACTTGTTGAAGACACAGGATTTGTTGGACCAGTTCCAGTTGCTGTGACAACTGTACGTCTGGTTAGGGAGGCTGAGATTCAACTCAGAAGACCATGTCTTCACCTTATTCCCCTTGAGCTAAGGACACCTAGTCCTCGCCCAGTCACTCTGGTAAGTCTTCAAGGTAGACTTCCGAACCTTCATAGACTTCGTTCACCGGCGATCCACAATGACTCTTAGATGCTCAGAACGCGACGCCTAACCGGCTGGAGGATTCACAGTCCTCAAGTGTAATAAGTCTTCAAGTCACACAGACAGAAAGACTTCAGTGATGCCTAACACTCTTTGGCTCTGGGTGTTTGGGCTTTGTCCTCGCAAGGATTTCTCTCTCTCAAAGGCTTCGAGGTGGGTTGCTCTCAAACGGCAAAAGCCGTAAACAAACTCTAAGCAGCCACCAATTTATGGTGTAGGGGGTGGGCTATTTATATCCACAAGGCAACCCGACCTGATATGTCCGAAATGACCCTGGGTCACTAAGGAACTGACACGTGTTCCAACGACCAGATTTCAAACACACACAACAACTTTACTTGGGCTGCAAGCAAAGGTGACTCATCCAGCTCTAGATAAGATTTGCTCTCATTGTCTTCGCTCGAAGACATAGGATTTTGGTTGAGCATCACTTCAGTCATTCTGACTTAGTTCACTTGGACCCCACTTAACAGTACGGTGGTTCCTATGACTCAACAAAGAAGAAAAGGAAACAACGAGACGACACAGTCTTCGCGCTCCATAGTCTTCACTCAATGTCTTCTCATGTCATAGTCTTCAATGTGAATATCTTCACATACCACCATTGTCTTCAATGTCTTCATACATTTTTAGGGGTCATCTCCGGTAGGTAAACCGAATCAATGAGGGACACTACCTGCGTTATCCTGCAATTCTCACAAACGCATTAGTCCCTCAACCAACTTTGTCGTCAATACTCCAAAACCAACAAGGGGTGGCACTAGATGCACTTACACATAGCTAGTTGGGTACTTGTTTGTTCAAGCACTTATGACCCCTACGCCTGGTTTCCACGCGTACCTCGGTTTTTACATAACTAAGCAGGTATTCAGACACACTCCGGACTATCGGGTCCAGAGGTTGAAGCAAAAAGGTCGCCATGACAAATGATTTACAATCCGGCTAGGAACAAAATATGTCATTTGAAGTACATAGTCACTTAGACTGACTAAATTCTTCTTCTATACTATCCAACAGGTTGTCCAGCCTACAATCCTGTTGAGAATACTTTGCGGCTAAACCTACCTGGTCATACACCAGACTAACTGGGATCTCTTTCCCATCTGACCCTACAGGTCCGACCTCGGCCATATGATTTGGGTCAACCTTGGTGTACCGCGTTTTCACCATGGCCCAGGCTTCCCTCGCACCTTGTCGGCAGGCAGATATCTTCCATAATCGGAAGTGCCGCCGCGCTCTCTTGAGCATCTCTACAAGCTCCCCCATGCCTCCTGGTAGGGAGGCGGATGGCCACAAGGCCTGGGCAATACCCTGCATCACCTGTCGAGCTTGTTCGTGCAGTTGTGAGAGCTCTTGCAGAAGATCGCCTGCGGATCCGGGCATCTCCTCTTCGGGGCGACCTGTCAGCATATCTACAGACATAACTCTGTTAGCCCGTTTCTTCTCCGAACTGTATAAAGGTTCGTTTGAGCACTTACTAAAAATGCCGCGTCGAAGCCTCTTATTCTCCTTCACGGAGTCAGCAAGCTGGGCCAGAATATCTCCCAATTCAATGCACAGCCGGGTATTGACATCCTGGAGATCGTTTTTCTCTCGCCTAACCCGTGTAAGCACGCGCTCGCCAGCCTCTAGCTGTCGTTGAGCTTGTTGCTCATCCTCTTGTACGATCTCCAGATTCACTTCAGGATTGTGTGCAGAATCTATTGTTAGATTTGCAAGTATGCCGAATACTAACTGGTATATGTAATTACATTTTCGAGACAAGTATTACCAGATGAGGCCTTCTTGGATTTCTCTATTTCGGCAACTGCGGTCCTTAGCTGGGCTTTGCACTCCTCCAGCTCTTGAGACAAACGGGTGTTCTTCGCTGTAAGAACCTACTCATACAATGATCCTTAAATCAGTTGTGCCAACTGTTTGAAGTCTCAGGGGCTACTGATATACATAATTATCAGATTTTTTCTTAGTTGTATATCCTTCAAATACTGGTCAGTGGCTCTAGCAAGCCCACCTTGTGCAGCTCGGATGTACGCATCTCCTGAGTTGAAGGCATTGAATGCCTCTTCGGAGAAATTAGCGTCGCGGAGTACGGCTCGCCGACACCGGTGATTCATAGCGCTCTCCACTTCGGAATTTGTAGCGGATATTCTATCCGCATCTTCTGTAGGAGGACCGTCCGGCACTGCCCTCACGTTGGCCTCCGCCCTTGAGGCTGGTTCTTGAGTCCGGCTGGTGGAGGCGTGGCCGGCAAGATCTCCGAACACAGTCCAGAGAGCACTTTTCCTGCCAGGGCACAACGATATTGTTACATTTCAAAGACGGTAATCACGGAGCAAGTTTTAAATTATACCTCTGCGACGGCGTCTCGGTCCTGACCGCCTTCCTTTTAAGCCTGCCCGGCTTGGGCGCTCCTTGTTGGTGAGTCGCCGCGGTTTCGGCACGGCGCCCCGACAGCCTTCCCTGTAAAGTACAATATGTGTACGGTGGGTAAGGCGTAAGGAGGGGATCCTTCTCGGAAGTTAGGACTCCGGTTTTACTTACATATGGTGCAGGGAGTAGCCTGGATAGTCGGCTATAATGGCCACCAAGGCGCCGTCACAGCTTAATTGGTAAAACGTCATGTCAACGAGCTCCACAAATATGTCCGGATCTTCTTCGAGTTCGGGGTCGAGGGCCCGGTCAGGGTCCTTTGGCTGTGGAGACAGGCTGTGGACCTCCCTCACAACTTTTCGCAGTTCCTGCTATGAATTAGCGAGGTAAATATTTGTGATGAAGAATGCAGGAATGAATGCAGTTGAATAAAAGATAGCAGCTCACCCAGCTTGGGGGGTTATACATGGAAAATCCGTCCCGCGGCTTAATACGGAGAAACTCCTCTTCTTCTCCTTTATACAAATCGGATAGTATTTCGCCAGAGCGGTGGCGGAGTCCGGACCTTTACGATCGCAGCGGGTGGCATCGTCTTCTCCGTTGAAGTGCCACATGGGTTTTCCCCAATACTGAAGTGGCTGCACCCCCCGCGTTATGCATATTGACATAACCTCAATTATTGTCAATCCTGATTTGGCCAGTATTTTTATCTGGCCCATCAGATAAAGGACCTCTCTGTTGTCTTCCTCCTGGGGGCTCCAGGGACGCCAGCTACGGCGTTTATTCAGTGGGGCATTGGCAAACTCAGGAAGGCCTACCCGGATAGGGTCCGGAAGGGGGACGTCCTCTATATAAAACCACTCTGAAGGCCAGTCTTCGGATGGCTTCTTCGGAGTGCTGGATAGGTATCCGGTTCCGGCAATGCGCCATACTTCGGCTCCGCCAACTTGGTATATTGATCCCTCCTGATTGCGAGGGACCAGGCAGAATAGCCTCTTCCATAGCTCGAAATGAGCTTCGCAGCCCAGAAATAACTCGCAAAGGGCGACATAACCTGCGATGTGCAGTATGGAAGCAGGAGTGAAGTTATGCAGCTGGAGGCCGTAGTACTCCAGGAGCCCGTGGAGGAACGGATGGATTGGAAATCCGAGGCCCCTCAGCAAGAAAGGGACAAGGCATACTCGCTCCTCCCTGGATGGGTTGGGGAAACTCTCTGCTTGCTCCCCGCCATCGTAAGTGGCTAGTCTGGCTCGGACGGGGACCATATATGCAGGCGGGAGGAACCCCTGGGTCTAAAACTCCACCAATCGGCCATGGGATCCAGAACACTTCTCCCAATCACCTGGCTTAGCACTACGGGAGCGAGAGGAGGAGCTGCGGCGGCCGGCCATGATGGGATGGCTTTTTTCGGCCGCGCTCTGATGGATACTCGCTGGAGGAAGATGGTGTGATTTGGATCTGAGTATCGCCGTCTATTTAATAGGCGATTTACTAACATTGTCAGGGTGGCAGATGTAAAAATGCCCCGACTTCTCACATTCGCTCGACACGTGGAGACTGCCATTATTAGGGTATAGAAGCCGAGGAGTGCAACATTAATGGGAAGCCGGACACTGCTCGTTACAACAGCTACTCAGGGATTTTGGAGAAGAACCCGCCTTGCAATGCCGAAGACAATCTGCGCGCCGGACTCATCGTCATTGAAGCCTGGTTCAGGGGCTACTGAGGGAGTCCTGGATTAGGGGGTCCTCGGACAGCCGGACTATATACTTTGGCCGGACTATTGGACTATGAAGATACAAGATTGAAGACTTCGTCCCGTGTCCAGGTGGGACTCTCCTTTGCGTGGAAGGCAAGCTTGGCAATTCGGATATGTAGATTTCCTTCTCTGTAACCGACTCTGTGTAACCCTAGCCCCCTCCGGTGTCTATATAAACCGGAGGGTTTAGTCTACTCTTGTACTGCTCATATCTTCAATATTAATCTAGCAGGAAGTAGGGTTTTACCTCCATCGAGAGGGCCCGTACCTGGGTAAACATTGTGTCCCCCGCCTCCTGTTACCATTAGGCTTAGACACACAGTTCGGGACCCCCTACACGAGATCCGCTGGTTTTGACACCGACAGAGACAAAATCATGTACCCCTTCGTGAAGGCGTTGTTGTGGAAGAAGTTGACTTAGTCATAGGTGTTCTATTCTTTCCCTTATAATGGTTTGACCTTGATTGTCTTTGTTCTGTACTCTGTTTAATAATTTATAACGATGGTTATGTGCATAAAGGTCGGGGGGGCAACCTCCTTTCTTCTCTTAAAAAAAAGGATAATGTGGAGGTGCAGGAATCGAGTGGAGTGGGTTAATCATCCTTTTTCTAACTTCACCAAAATGCACTAGCCAATATCAATATCTCAACTCCACTTCACCAAAATGTGAAGCTAGAGATGTCCAGGATAACTCCACCTATTTTTTTTTCTAATAAAACTGTGGAGTTAAGCTGTCCAATGCAATCTAAGCCGTTGTGGTGGTATTCTCTTTCAACGAACGAATCTGAACTCAGTAGAATAGATTGTTTCGTTGGTGTTGGCGTTCTGCTTGGGATGTTGTTTGTTTGTCCCTCCGTCTGGAAATACTCGTCGAAGAAATGAATAAAAATGAATGTATCTAGAACTAAAATACGTCTAGATACGTCCATTTTCGCGATAAGTATTTTCGGACGGAGGGAGTACGTATGATGCAATTATAAGGTACGGAGTCAAAGACGAAAAAATTGACTAGTTTGACACGTTCATAGACTTATGATGGACTTGATCTAGGCTAAAAAAATGACTTGCGAACTTTGGTGGTAGCAGCGTTTTGTAAACTAGTGTAAACTCGACTGGAATTCCGTTTCGGAAAAAAAAACTCGACTGGAATATCAATATAGTCCCGTCGTCCCGAGCCCGAGAGTATCAAATGCCCTCGGGGTGGCAACAGGAATGTCAAGACAACTGATGTCTGCGCTTGTGACATGCCATTCATCGTGTGCCCGCTCAAGAACGGCATCGCCCGCGCTTTCAATCTCTCGTGTGACCGGTGACCCGGCGGTGGGTGGCAAGTTGCAAATATCTATACTGTATGATCATTCCGGCATTTCAATGCAAGCAAGAGACAAGAGAATGACCATGGAGCCCATGATTTTTGAAGCATAACCGAGAGTAAAACGAAACAAGCAAATTACACATGCATGAATTCCTCCCTGTATCGTGCTATTTACAAGCTCAAGATCCCAATTTTAGATGGATCGGAGCAGCATGAACAAATTTTGGCAAGCATGACCTGATCACACACGAGCAGTCCAGGAGCAGCCGGCACGGCAGCTAGCTCAGCCCAAGGCCGACATCTTAGTGTGGCAGTGAGACTTCCTGGGCCCCATGGCCCCGCCGGCGTAGCTCTGGCTGCGGGAGTAGAGCGTGGCGCCCGCGCCGCCGGCGAACTCGCACGGCGCGTCCTCGTCGATCGGCGCCATGGACGCCGCCCCCGCCACGCTCTGGCTCCTGGGCACGGCATGGAGATGGACGGCCTGCCGCTGCTGCTCGCCTTCGCGCCTCTGCGAGGCCGCTCGGATGAGCTCCCGGAGGTCCTCCTCGCCGCCATAGTCGGCGCCGGAGCCGCAGCTCTGGCTCCTGGACAGCGGCGCGGGCACGAGCACCGGATAGGCGCCGAAGGCCGCGTCGGCCGGGACGTAGCGCGCGCACCCCGTGATGCTCCGCACGTAGAAGTCCCGCGCGCGGCCGAACGCCCGCGCCGGCGCCCTCCACAGCCACCGCAGCTTCCCGCTCCCCGGGCTCATGCCACCCTCCCGACCGATCGCTCGACCCACTCTCCCTGCAAGAACGAACGCTGCGCCTGCTCCCCGGGCTACCAGGCGCAGGATCACACTCTCTATCACGGACGCTGTGATGGCGGACAGCACTGGAGGATCAGGTGCGCGGGTTTTTGGTTTAATAAGGTGAGGATGATGATGATGATGGATTTGGTTGGCGTTTCGAGCGTCTCTGGTGGTGGTGGTGGGGTGGCCGCCTTCTTGTACCGGTGGGAGCCGGGGCCCGGGGGGCGCGCGGGTGTGGATGGTAGGTGACGGGGACGACCTCCGCGCCAGTGCGGAGTGGGCGAAACTGCGCGCGGTCACCACGGCGGCGACGTTGCCGACTCGGCGTCTCGCCGTTGGTGCACGTTGTTTTGTTCCGGTCTTCTAGACGGAGCGGGTCAACACAGCACCGGACAGGGGCGTGAGTTGGCGGTGTGACTCAGCCAGCCATGAGGTCTGGTGCACCGGTAAGAGCGTGTGATTGATCCTGTGAGCGACTGCGCCTTTCCGGATTTGAGAATGGAAAAGAAACGCTGGCCTTTTTCTGGTGGAGTTTGACGTGACTGCTTGGATGGTTCCGCTGCCGGGTGCATTCGCGTGACTGTTTGGCGTCTGGTGGCCATCGTGGCATCGCCGTCGGTGCTTGCAGAGTGCGAAAAGATAACGACGGACGGTAATGGATCGCCAATCATATGATTCGTGCTCGTACTACGTATTTTAGAAGATGGATTCGTACATTACTTTGAGTACATTTCACCTGCTTACACTAGCTTTCCGGTCTTTTCTCCTCTCTTTTCTCATGGGAAGAAGCTTTCTTTCAAAATACTCCATTTGTTTCATAATTCTTATCGTGACTTTAGTTTAACTTGGAACTAAAACCATGACAAAAACTATGAAACGGAGGGAATAAAATAAATAGGAGTTGCATATTGAAGGACCCTTCGAGGCACCACGTTTTAGTACTTCCCTTTTATTTTGTTGAGCTACACACTGGGAACTTCGACTGGCTTGGTCAATCTGATAGCCATTAATTAATTTTTAACTCAAACCTTTTTCAGTTTGATTAAAATTTAGAGAAAAATAGCTGGCATTACCAATAATATGCTACGAATACATATTTTGTGACAAATCTTCTTATTATTATGGATGTTTATCCTTTTCTACATATTTGGTCAAAGTTTAAAAGTTTGACTTTGAACAAAACTTAGGATATCTGTTTTATAGAGTACATAAAGTGGTCCAGCCGCAAGGGTTTCAACTTTCAAGCCTTAAATAAGTGTATTCATACTCGGTTGCTCTCGGGCAGCGTGACAAGAATGCCATTATGTTTTTTCATTGAAACAACAACAACAACAACAACAACAACAACAACAACAACAACAATAATAGCCGACTGCTACCTACTACCTCCGTCCTGGTTTATTGGTCCATTCGTAATTTGTGCCAAATTTTAAACATAGATTTAACTAACAAAACATTAATGCATGTCACCAAAAATTATATCGCATGATTCATATTTGAGCATAGTTTTCAATGATATTATTTTTTGTCACATGCATTAATATTTTATTACTTAAATCTAAGGTCATAATTTTGCACAAAATACAAAGGGGGCCAACAAACCAGGACGGAGGTATATATCCTATCGTCATGTTATTTATAGACAATCTAATAGGGACACGGATTTGATGAACATGATTCCTTGCACACCCCTTATGAATAGTAAATTCAAAAAATGCTAAAAAAATCAAAACATATTTGTCTTTTGTAATATACATAGTCAATTGGTATGCTTGCGGGTGAAGTTTCACAAAGAAATCACATCCATGGTAATCTGGGAAAATTTGACAAAATCATAGCTATATTAAAAAACATTGTTTGGTGACTAGTATGGTTCCAGTTGTATTTTCTTCACTAAGAATGCCATGGGTGCCAATATATCACGAAACTTTACACGTGAGTAGAAGGTCGACTAAGTTTCAATGTTTCATACCCCCAAATTCCAGAGTTTTTAAATTTTTCCCAATATTTTTTCTGGATGTACTACGGGGCGCGTGAAACCATGTTCATCTTTGTATTTTCAATCTAAATATCTAATAGTCATCATTTACGTTAACTATAAATTTATCCTTCTTTATTAATAGTTGGGTCACTTTTTTTTGAGTAGTCTTAATCTATAGTCCGCTTCTTTTCTCCCCCTTCGACTCAGTAAAAATATAATATTCAGATACAAACACGACGTTGTACTTTTCAACAAACATGTCATATATTATTGGTGTAGTAGATTGTCAAAAGTAAATTTTAAAATAGGTATTAGGCCCTATACACATATACTACAGCTCAATTGCGTTGCATCCTTCTATTCCTTTTTTGGAAAAGAACTTACGTTTGTAGACCACATAACGACGACTAAATGCACTAGAGCGAGCTGAAGGAGCACCGTTGTCATTGCCCCTCCTTCGTCGAAGCCGAGCAAGTCTTATTGAAGTAGACAGTTGGGAAGTTATCGTGCTAAAGCCCAACATGACCAGCACACCATAAAAGCAACTGTCCCGATGAAGAGAGGCGTAGATCAAAAGTATCCAATATGTAAACACATGAACGCAGTCAAACAAATATTAGATCCAAGCGGATCCATGAAAAATAAATGCCGACTGAATCCTGCGATATCCATGAAAGACACACATCCCCATGCCCTCCGACGAGGCTAGATACACCGCTGGGACGAAAGAAAGATGAGGACAACTTTATTTCATCTTAAAGGAGCCACCGCCGCCTCATCTTTCTAAATAGGACACAGACTCTAACCAAACTAAAATAACACATAGACCAAAGCCCTCCCGCCTCCCTACACATTCATTAGTGTGTGTGAAGCTTTTCTTTTTCGGGTACAAATACTTGTTTTTTGCGGGTAGCGTGTGTGAAGCAAATTCACTTGATTATGAGTAGGAGTAGATGAGTACTCTTACGTTGAACTTTTCTTCGCGGGAGAGTTACGTTGAACTCACTCTAAATGTTTTCCTTTTTTTATTCGGGCATGTGTATCACGATGCGGCGCGATGGTCCACCAGGTTCAATGGAAACAGAACCAACCAGTTCAAACCAGTTACTAAAATACGTGGTTTTGGTAGGAGAAATTCTGCCAGAGGCCAAAGTCATACTAGTATCATTCTGCTAGACGAAACTGCACGCCGTTGCATTAATTCTGCTGGAAAACACCAACCCCTCCAATCATGATGCGAGACCGGGCTCAAACTAGCGAAAGATTCAATCTCGAGACTCCGGCCGTAGCTCGGGACCTCGCCCGCACGTGCCCGGTCCATGACTCCCGTCTGCTGGCACCGTAGCTATAGCTGTGGGCGGCTGGGCGGATTCACGGCGGCCGCCGCGCGCCGCCACCGCCACCACGTCAGTCGTCACGCCGCCGTTTGGCTTCGAGTGGTAGTGTCAACGTTAGGCATGATTGATGCCTTGATCCAGCGCGAGCCGGCACGTGGTGAGTATGCATTGGGTGTGCATGGCCGCGTGTCACCGGGTGGTGACTCGCTGCTCAGCTGCCGATTTTGACACGACGTGCCTAGATAGTCTAGGCTTGGAGAGTCTGCCTTCCAAGGTAGGTGGCGGATCATCTCGGGTGGTCTGTTGGAAAGAGCAGCATTCCACTGCACGTTGCACACGTTCGTTTCCCGCGCTCACCACCTACATAGCCAGGTTCGTTTTTCATCAGTGTACGCGTCGTGGAGGCGGTGGAGCTTTCGTACATTCCACAGGGGGTTCCTAAAGTTGTGAAAATATATTGAATATGATCGACAGTCAGCAGCTAACGTTGAAGGAAAGTGCCTCTAAAGGGGTCGACAAATAAAGTTAGGGACTGTTCGGATCTCCTCCAGTTTCTAACCCCACCAACTTCACAAATGATTTTGACCCGAACGCTTGGTCGGACCCGATCGCAGTGTGAAAACCTAAAGCTCGGTCGGCCCAGCTCCATCGATTAGAAAGTCTGGAGTCTGCCCAATTTACAACAACTTACCACCATCTAACATAACGGTCTGTTGCGCCCAAAATTATTGCTACACGCCGCATCGGTACCACTCTGCCCCTCAATTGGTGCATTGCATAGCCCGAATTGGGTGGCTTCAGCCGGCCCAATTTGCGCCGAACAGGCCACTACCCTCCCAGCAGAGTTGCAACGTTGTGAGAAGCTGCTGATGCAGCCGAACGCTTCTGGATCGCTAACTGAAGCTAGAGGCCACAAAGTGAAGATGAATTTGTGGAGTTTTGTGAAGTTGGAGTGGATCCGAACATGCCCTTAATTTACTTGTATTTGGTTTAGCCACGTCATCAAGTATCAGGAACAAATATAATATAAGGTAGCAAGGTGCCTTTTACTGGGAAATAAAAAGGGAGAAAGGCCGACTGGATAAGATTATCCCTTGGAGATCTAAGATAACAAGACTTCAAAAGGATCCACATAGCATGGCAAAACACCAGCATTTCTATCGGCAGCGAGACCATGCACCATAGTAGTCGATATAAGTTTTAGTGTTTTTCTCAGAGAAAGACTACTGATTTGTTGGGTAGATCTCGCACGCCATTTTTAGTCCTTGTAAGAATATGGTCAGGCCATTGTGGGTAGATCTCGCACACCATTTTTATTCCTTGTGAGAATACGGTCAGCCCTTTGTGGGTAGATCTCACACATCCTGAGATTTGTTGGGTAGAACTTGCACACCATTTTCAGGCAGGATATGTGGGCTTTAAGGGCTTTAACAACATCTGACCTAAATCTGGATAAATGGCAACCAAGGTTGATTGTCATTCCTCTATAAAAGAAATTGACTGTCATCTTCATTAAGATTATGAAAAGGAGTTTTCAGTTGTGTATGAATCACATACCTATCACCTGCAAAAAAAATAAAATGAATCACGTACCTGCCACATTACAAAGACTCTGTCACTCTCTCTCATTATGGTCAGCCCATTGCCGCCCAAATCATCATGCTGCCTCCCAAAGCTTGAACTATTCAAGTGCCTTTTGAGCCATCTGACTAGCACTCTAGCAGTATCATATTAGTTTTCAAAACCTCTCGCGTTTATTTCCAATCATATCTTCCTCATACCTACGATCTCAAGGCCTACAAGTTCCTTAGTCTTCCTCGCTGACTCTATATCTACTAGTGAGAACTGTAGCCCCTTTTTATATCAGTGATCACCGACACGAGAGTTGAAAAGCCCCTCAGTCTTAGCAGTTTGAACCAAACCTCACGCTCAAAAGGGCAATTGACCATGAGATTATCAATCTCTCTAGTATTGATCATGGAGAGGACATTGCGATGGTCTCGACATTCCTCTTCTATCTAATGCATCTGCGGCCCAACATTCATTGGGAAGAACAAGTGAAGTGGATAACTTTTGGTGGGGAAATGTTCTTCGAGTGAAAGTAGAGTAGGCAAAACTCACAAAGTAGATGCCATTGGGAGAGAGCCTCCAGCGAAAGACCTCATCACGGCTTGAGAGAGGAGAGGGGCCTCGTTGATCTCCAACCACAGATTGAGGTATTCAGCCAGGGCTGAGTGGAGGGTGTACCTTTGAAATCCTGGTCCATGTGTCGTTGTTAAGAACTATAGCCACTAAGTGATATTTTGCACCTCTCCCGGGCCAATGAGAAAAGTTTAACCATTTATCATCGCAAAATCAAGCCACACGGCCATTGCCCACAATACATCCCACAAACGCCAGGAATAAATCGAGCACCTCTTCGGTGATTGATAACCGCAGACCTAACATTGCAACTGATATGGTCGCTCCATCTAGCACCGGCAAAACCATTCGACGGAGTCCTCACTCTATTTTCTAGTAAGTATACCCTTGTAGGTAGGGTCGACAGAAATGAACATCGATATTTGGCGGCCACTTGAGCCAATAATTCGTTCTCGTTGAAGCAATTTCTCTGACGTTCGCTCTGACACCATCTGCCCCGAATCATGTATATGTGGCTTTTTCTAGATAGATCATCTGCTTATTTTATAGGAAAATAGTATGCCATTTTTGTAGTAAAAGAATAGGTATTTTGTTATGGGAAAATTGGTTCGATTCCAAGTCTAGGCAGCCCATGGCCATTGCTCGCATAAACTGTGAATCCTATTCGTCACCTATTGCGACGAATTGTCGCCCACTCGCACAAGGAGCTAGCAAAGTGAAGGTGATGTGGGCCGACCCATTTAGCTATCTACAAAATCCCTTATTTCCTTTTTCCTTTACATGTTTATCCTTTTTTCCAGAAAAATTGTTTGCATTTAAAATAACTAGCTTTTCCCCGCGCGGCGGCACGCCGCGCCCATCCATACGGCACAGATACAATTTTTTTATGTACTAAAATAACTGGTTCCTACACTAATTCATGCGCCACACGAATTAACACACGCTATCTGACTTTTTTGAATGTTTGGTAACTCGTCCCAAGAGTTGATTCGTTGCAAAGTAATTCATACAAGAAAAGGGTATGTCTATTTGGTACATGCATAAATGATGTACAATAGATAGTGATAGTGGATATTGGATGCAGAATGGCGAAGCTCTTGTTCTCTTGTTAGATTTGAGATATTGATCCTCAAGCTGTGTTTGTCTCTGTGATGTAGTGGTAGAGAGATGAGGCTAGTTCTTATGCTATTGTTCTTGATGGTTTGTTCCCTGTAAACACAATCTTGAAGTTGTTGCTGGATGCACGACCTGCCTCTCAATGATTCCAAATCATGACCTGACTCTCGAAGATTGCAAAATATCTTGAAATTGGAGCAAACCGTTTTGAGAATCCATGTCACCTTGATTTCTCCCGCTGAAGATTAAGTGCACACAACAGCTACTTATTTGTTTAATAAGGTTGTAAACCTAGATGCATGTATCTTTATTTCTTTTCAAACGAAGTGGTCAAATTGAAGGTTCTTTTTTTTGCTCGACCGCTACAATGGTTTTGGTGTACTAGAGGAGCGAAAGATAAGTAGTACCAAAGTGGAGAATTCAACAGATCCATACGCTTTCAAAAAAAAAACAGATCCATACGCTGGATACATAGTTGACTGGTACAATAAGTTTTAATTAATCAAAACAAAAGATAAGTTAAGGAGAGAGGAAAAAATAATTAGCATGTGAGTCACTTCAAACAAATTGAGGCTAGACAGAGCAAAATACATTGAATTAACTAAGCAGTCTACAAGAAAATCAAGGAGTTGAGTAACCTTCGTGGATGATTGTGAGAGTGCTTGGTGTACGGATTAGTCCTAGTCAATTGCAAGCAGTTGACTGCCTTGTGGCCCAATTTGAACACGGGCCAAACCGACAATAAAAGAAAGTTAGAATTATCTTATTTTTTAAAAGAAAATTGGTTATTTGTCACTTTTAACACGGGGCTTCGCAGAATTGTCACCGTCAAGATTTGCTTGAAAAAATGCCATCCAATTCATGTTCACTTTCATTACCATGCAATTTCTCCTTTTTCCATTACTTTCCCTTTTTCTTTTCCATTTTCTAGGCACCTGGAAGGACCAAAGTGCCCCTGATCCTATCTAACCTTATCTGATGCGTGTGGACTGGTTGGATAAGGATTGCTCTCAGGCTACCTCGCTCTTGTCGTCACGGGTTGCTCGTCGTCGAACCTCACCGCTGCCAGCGCAAGCCACCACAGCTCTCCGCCCTAGCTTGCCCACGCCTGTGCGAGCAACCGTAGCTCCCCGACGGTGCTCACCCACGCTGATGCCCGAGTGAGCCACTGCGACTCGCCGCCGGTTCTCGTCCACGTCTGCAGGCGCCAGCGCAGTTCGTCCTTGCCTCGCGGATGCCTGCGCTAGATACCGCAGCTCGCTGCGGGTTCTCCCCCACGCCTGCGCGCGATAGCGCAGCTCTCTGCGGGTGCTTGCCATCCCCGCGGCTCATTGGCGCAGCTCGCCCTCCCCTGCTGGAGAAGTGTTCTAGTGGCGAGGGTTGTGCTGAATAGAATACGATGCCTGTGCAGGTCCTGAACAAGTGGCACGTGGCAGCAGCGGCCGGAGGAGGAGATGGATGTGTGTGTAGGTCCTGAAGATGTTGAATGCAAGCAACATGTAAGTCATGTTTGTTGTAATATTTTGCTTGATTATGGATTGTGATTTGGAAATTACATGAAGAATAGCATGTCACGTCTGGTTTCACAGCCAGGATCAAATGAGCGACAATATGAAAAATGAGTAATATTGCAAATTTCAGTCCATAAGCTACTTGCTGCAATCTGTTTTGTTGCACTTGTTGTAGCTTATTCAAAGGCAGCAATGAAATTGTAGGTAGAAGTGGCACACGTATGTAGCCCTCCGTACATTGGCAAGGGACACTTCAACCATGATTCATAGATGAATCTGAATTCACATCTCCCCCAAAAAAGTAAGGAATTCACATAATGATTTCATAAATAAAACTAAAATGAGTTCACAACGCCAAATATATATGAGCTCCCGGCTAGTATAAGCTCACGGCTCAGAGCAATTGAAGAAACTGAGTTCAAATAGAAGAAAACTACTTGATGAAATAAGTCTGGAACTCGCTGACAGGAACTTGATTTATGTTTAATAATATGGCGCGGCTGTGTGCATCATTTGATGTAAAGGCCGGGGTAATCCCCTTTTCGAAAATAAAGTAAGTATAACATCAATTTCATAGAGACCAATCATCCAATTTGTAGCTTTCTCTTTGATGTAAGCTTCTTTGCTGGATATGTGGGGTTTGGAATGAGAATAATGTTAGACAGTCCAATAAGCGGTATGTGATAGTAGGCCTTCTCTGTGTCAACGGCCAACGGGCAATATTAAACCCATCTTTGTCTAGAGGGACAGTTCAGTAACTTAGAGACGTACTAAACATTTTTCTCCTCAGAAAAGAAATTCCCCACTCCACAAACAGTTCTTCTTCTTTCAGGTTGGTGCATCGACGGAGTCAATACACTGGTACAACCCCAGCATGGAAGATACAAATTACTTCATATTTCTTGCTGTAATTTTAGTGGTGACTTCCGGGCAAAGCCAGGGCGGCTGCCTGACATTGTGAGGTCGATTAACATCTGCCACTGAGTCGCTGGATCTACCTATTATTACTTTCAATCCAGTAGTATAACACCCTGACTCATTCAGCTCAGTAAGCATCCTTTGTTCCCTTTCTTTTGGTTGTTTGAATCATTTGATTCCACTTTGTTTCCATCGCTGAGAAAAATTACCACCAATTAAATCGACCCGTGGTGATAATATATGTGATCAATTTATGTTTGTCATCCTCGTGTTCTTGTACGATTAACATCCATCATCTGTTTTTGGAATAAATAAATATAACTACTCTATATATACTTTTCTGTCAGTTAGTCTAATTGTTTAGCATTTGTTGCAATGAGTGACAAAGTTTTCCATTTAATTAAATAGAAAACTTATTTTCCTGATAGACTGCAATGTTATCTCTGCTGAGATTATTTAATCAAATTGTTTCTTGTTATCCAAAAAAGATTGCCACCATGGCTATACAGTAATAAAATGAATTTATTCATTGTTGCAGAGAGAACTGTCCAACACTACTTTCTTGTCAATTTTTGCATGTCCAGCCTTCTCGGAAGATGGCATTGGGCAGTTTACTTTCTGATGGAGACCACTTCTAATGCTACCTAGATTGGCCGATCTACTTTTTTCATCAGGGACACTACTATCCATTTCATGAGGAAGCACTCGGCATATCTGCTGTAGGATCACAATGTTCAGCCTGGCTTCTATCTTGTATCTGGCATGTAATATCTTTTTCATTGGTGCAAAACTGAATTGTGCTGCTAAAACAAAGTTCTTAATATGAGTTACCTATAATCATTAGGCGCTGCTTATATAATTTTTTTGACAGTAAGACTCATGGCACAGAATAGATCTAATACTTCTACCTGGAAAAGAAGCAACAGAGAAAATTAATTTGCTAGATTTGAAAGCACAACCCGGTATTTTAGTGTTTAGTGAATTGATAGCATCATCACAAACACCATACAAATAGAGGAATTACCATACAAATAGAGGAATTTTGTCTAGTTAGCTAATAACAACATACATGAACAGATACACCGGGTGAAGTATGTGTGCATCACCCATCTGTGTAATACTAATCGCAAGTACCAAAATAAATTATCTTAGTTTTGTACAGAAAGCCCAACTGATGAAGCTAGCATAACTTCCAAAAGTCATTCTTGACAGGAACTCCCGTACTACTAACCTGAAAAAAAGAAAACGAAAAAAGATTAGTAAAATTCAGAAACAAACAAATAAGCAAAAGAGAAGTTTTCTTGAACCAAATTTTTTCTTCTAATTACCAACAGAGAATTGATTATGTCCTTGTTAAACCCAACTGGTGAAGCAAGCATAACTTCCAAAAGCCAGTCTTGGTAGGAACTCCTGAATCACTAACCTGAAAAAAGCATATCCATATAGAGATGAGAGCTGAAAAAAGCTCATCCACGGGTTGAACACTCGAGACTTCAGTTGTGCCTAACTATAAATAATAAATTGTGGTTGCTACATATAGGAGTGTTTCCTTCTATTTGTTTTCACATCAAAATCACCTTCTTGCTCGTCGTCGCTAATTTAAAAATGGAAAATATCAACCAAGATATAAGAGCAGTTACAGTAATCCACCTGATCTTGTCCACGGGATCATTTTTTGGGAAATGCAGATGCATCTCACGCCCAGAGACGAAGGTTCTCCTGACATTGTCATGATAGTACATGTCCCAGGCTCCCAGCAGCGGTATCCTATGATCTGTCCTCGTCAATGGTAATGGGGATAAAACATGGAAAGGTCTGTCAGTGGGAGGGGATGGCAAGGGCCAGCACGGTGTCCACTCTGCAGCCCTTGGCACCGGCCGTCGCCTTCCCTTCCGGTAGGCTGGCGATGGTTCCGTAAAGGAACGGAAGTGAATCGGCATGCGTTGTGTGCTGGAGCGGGGCTCCGCCACAACCTAGAAGGCGGCGACAACCATGGAGTTGCGAGTTGCTACAGGTGGCCGGCTGCTGCGAGTGGCCTGGACCAGCAAGGCAAAATCGAGGGTGCTCGCGGGAGAGGCTGGGGAGAGGAAAACGAACTTGGTTGGGCCAGCGGGGACCGCTGGGTGTCATCGCCGGTGTGAATTCGGCCGCCGCCACGCCATATGGGCTCGATCCGGCCTCTGCGCCATGATTGGAGCGCCTGGCTGGGAGGAGGTGGGCGCAGAAGTGAAAGAGAGAGCTACGCCGACCGGCGCCAGGAAGGGGATGCGGCCCAGTGGTGAGAGCTCCGGCGATGCATCGGCCATCAATGAAGTCGGGAACGATGGGTTTTGCGTCGCCGAGAATCTGGGAGACGTGCGCAGTGAACTCAAGGGAAGGGGACAAGAGCTTTTTATAAACGACCACGGCGGTGGAGCGGCGGCATGCTGTTGAGCGGTGGGCGGTGGAGGTGGAGCAACCACGGGATGCTTCGCGAGCCTTTGACAGAGAGGGACACGCAAAGAAAATTGAGAGGGAGAAACGGGAGTCTATGCAATAACCGCATCACCATAAATCGGCCCAGGCCAGTCAACACACACATGCAGGAAACAAATCCAAATCAAACAGACTGCCCCGGATCATTAGGAAATCGCTGAAGCCACCCCAAATGCACACACAAAAATGCGAATCAGTTAACAAAATTTACATCAAAAATCTACAGTCACAATGAATTTGTATACCCCTGTAGCCCAAATTAATACACGTGTCGGCAGCCCACACCTTCTCAAGTTGCTTTCATCCAAGTGGTGAAACGTGAAGGCAAAAACTTGGTTAGATATAGTGGTTTTGGTATATTCATGTTTTGAAACAATGTTCAGAAATTTCGAAATTTATCCAGTTCTTTGAAAATGTTCACAATTTTCAAATAAAAAGTTCACAAATGTTTTTAAAAAGTTATTTTTTTTTAAAAATATTTTTTCTCGAAAATGTTTTAGAAATTTAAAAGTTTTTATTTTTCCAGTAAACATTTCTTTCATTTAAATAAAATTTCGACTGGCCGAATTATGGGTTGCTCCCTGCCTAAACACGCCATCACTAACTAGGCCTTGTAGCCCACGAGAAGCTAGAACCCGTATAAGGATCCGAATAAAATCACCGGCCCAGACGGAAGATATTTGCCTCTCACTTCACTTGTGCGCAGGACGCGGGCACGACACCTTATCCGGTGCCTCTTTTTTTCGCGCGGGACGAAGCGAGCCAACGATGCGTCGCCACTCCTCCGCGCCTCTCCCACTCCCCACTCCTCCCCGCCGAGCCAACGGCGTCGGCGGCGATGCCGTCCCCCACGTGCTACCTCCTCCTGAACCCCTCCAGGACCTGCCACCGCCTCCTCCCGCCGTCTCCGCGCCTCCCCGCCCGCTGCGCCCGCCTCCGTGTCTCCTGCGACGTGCCGCGGCAGGGGGGTGACGACGGCGGCGGGCCCAAGCGCGGGGTCATCCCCGCCGGACCCGGAAAGGGCAAGAAGCAGGTCGTGTTCTTCGACGCCGCGCCGCCGGTGGCCCAGCAGGGAGACGGCGAGGATGGGAAGGGGAAGGCGCCGGAGGTGAAGAAGGACGGCGCGGCGCTGCGGGCGCTGAGGCGCACCACCAAGCGGACGCTGTCGGTCCTGTCCAACCTCCTGCTCGCCATCACCGAGATGTTCGCCATTGCCGGCCTCATGGCCCTGGGTAGGGTGCTTGTTCCTCCTTCTGAATCGCGACACCACGCTGCTCATGTTTCCTCAAATGCTTCCGGGAAGCTCGTCTGCTTATGCTTTTTGGATTGCAATGGCAGGCACGGTGATTGACCAGGGAGAGGCGCCGAGCCACTACTTCGAGCAGTTCCCCGAGGACAACCCGGTGTTCGGCTTCATCACCTGGAGGTGGATCCTCACCCCCGGCTTCGACCACATGTTCTCCTCGCCGGTCTTCCTCGGCTTACTCGCGCTCCTCGCGGCGTCGCTGATGGCCTGCACCTTCACCACCCAATTGCCCATGGTGAAGGTGGCGAAAAGGTATGTATGTCCTCTTCATCACGAGCTCAATGATCAGACATCAGAGGAGAGGATCGACTGTTAATATCAGGTGCCAACGGCTGCTCATCTTGCAGATGGTCGTTTATGAGTTCAGGGGGAAGCATTAGGAAGCAAGACTTTGCGGAATCTCTTCCCCGCGCATCTATTCAGGATTTGGGGGTCATCTTGATGGGTGCCGGATATGAGGTGATTGTCACCTTCGATGCAATACATTTGCCCCCAAATTGTCGTTCTTCCCTTCTCAGCATGTTACATTAAAAATGTGCTTGATATGTTGCAGGTCTTTACTAAGGGCCCGTCTTTGTATGCCTTCAAGGGCCTTGCTGGTCGGTACGCGCCGATTGGCGTGCACGTGGCGATGATTTTTGTCATGGCAGGTGCCACGCTTTCTGCGACCGGAAGCTTTAAAGGCTCGGTGGATGTCCCCCAAGGACTGAATTTCGTCATTGGAGATATCATGAAACCCAAAGGCATTTTCTCAGTCGCACCGGATGTTTTCAATACTGAAGTCCATGTCAACCGGTTCTACATGGAGTACTATGATAGTGGAGAGGTAACCACTTTGCTCTGTAGTTTACTACACTTGTGTGCTCACGTGACACTAGATTGATAGATAAGCATATCTTCTGAATTTGTCAGGTTTCACAATTTTATAGCGATCTTTCACTTTTCGACCTTGATGGCAAAGAAGTAATGAGGAGGACGATCAAAGTTAATGATCCCCTGAGGTATGGTGGGATCACGATATACCAAACGGACTGGGGGTTTTCAGCATTACAGGTGAAGAAAAATGGTGAAGGACCTTTTAACTTGGCAATGGCACCCTTGCAACTGAATGGCAATAAAAAGCTATACGGAACATTCTTGCCACTTCAAGACTCTGATTCTTCAGGTGTCAAGGGAATGTATGTTCAACATTTTCCCTATCCTGAGCTAATAATGTAATTGAGATATTAGCTAGGAAATTATTAACCGCTTTTCTTGATAACTTGTAGATCAATGCTTGCTCGAGATCTTCAGTCTATTGTGTTGTATGATCAAGATGGCAAGTTTGTAGGAGTTCGCCGGCCAAGCTCTAAACTCCCTATTGAAATCAATGGCAATGAAATATTAATTGAGGATGCTATTGGCAGTACTGGTCTGGATCTCAAGGTCAGGACTATAAATTCAGTCTTTCCATTTTGAAGACATTTGTGCATGTTGCATGAACTACTAAATGTGCCTTGTATTTTCTTTTCCATCAGACTGATCCAGGAATTCCTATCGTGTATGCTGGATTCGGTGCGCTCATGTTGACGACCTGCATTAGCTATCTTTCGCATGCTCAGGTGTGTGCAAACACGCAACTTCCTCTTTCATGGTTGTCTTCCACAAGCACTGTATTAACTATTACAAATTTCTGGTTTACTTTGCTCTTAGTTATGGGCGCTGCAAGACGGAACTACAGTAGTTGTCGGAGGGAAGTCCAATCGAGCCAAAATTGAATTTTCTGATGAGATGAACCGGTTACTTAATAAAGTACCAGAGTTGGTTAGTGTTGGTGAGAAAACAGTAGATAATAAATCAAGTACTGCGTGAGGGATTCGTTTTGTTCGGTTGAGATTGCTGAAGACACGCAGGTGTTGAATTGAAGTTGGTTCATAGACAAGTCCCTCTCGAAGAACAGGAAATCTTACATTCTATTGGTGAAGACAATTCCTGTTGCAATTGGACTATGTATTCATCATTCAGGTCAAGTTTGCTTGCAAGGAATTGTACATTCTCATGGGTCTATGGTGTTATTGTATCAAAAGGAAACTGATGTTGTCACTCTATTAGGGCAGAACAAAGTGATAAATATAAATTATACCGTGAAGTTGAACCATTTGGTTCAGGTACTGAATTTTCAAAATTGCTGAAGCATGTGGTCTCTTACTTTCTTTGTTTGCGTATATTCATCGGAGGAGATCATGTTTTTTGAGATGCCTGATATCTTATCATCTAAAGCAAGAGAGTTCATGGACGAGCTTCGTTCGCTTGATGGGGGGATCTATGTGTGCCGAGGCAGTGGTGGTGGAGCAAGAATGGTTTATCCCAGTGGACCAGTTTTGTTTGGATGTGCCACATGGCGAGAATATGTTCAAAGTCTATTTTCCTTCCAAACTTGAGGTCACCCATATAATTGCATCGACTAGTGGTGTGTTTGGTTGCTCACATAAACTCCAAACAGGCTGAGTGGATGCAAACAAAATCTGTTTGTTTGCTTGTGATATGCGCTGGCCCGTGTTGTACTCAATGTGGCCTAGAACCTGGCTCTAGGGGAACGCTTGAATTCAGGGTTTTTCATGTAGCCAAATTGAC
>NC_041389.1:600967322-601005608 GCF_002162155.2 Triticum dicoccoides | reverse complement strand
GGGCTACGTGGGGGAGCAGGCTTGGAGACGACAGGAGATGAAAATCCAACCTCGGTTTTTTGCACTGGCGGCGACGACGACTTAGATCATCGACACTAGGAGGTGCTCCTCCCCACCGTCAGTTGCTCGCTCCCTTCGTCCCCGTCTCCGTCTTGCCCGCCTTGTCTCCAGCATCAATAGGTCGTCGTCGTCGTCTCCCATGGCAACAAGCATCATACGGCCACAGTATCATCCCTCCACTTTTAGGTCGTTAGGTAAGGTGTAGGGTCGGTTTTGCTGTTACTTTCCACGACATCGGTTTCACTAGGACGAATAGATGAAGCTTATCATTTAGGAAACTTCACTCATAGTTGTGATTCATGGTTGGCTTCTATTGGTCCATGAAAATGCATCTAATTCCGTTGGTAGATTTGGTAATTAATGTCAACATATCTTAAGGAACTAATGTTTTACTAGGTTATCTCAGGAAAGTTTCATTTGGTTGCAACAAAGAAAATGAAAGGTGACCCCCACAAGTTATCATGAAGACAAGTGTTGGCCACGCCAAGGATTTACCATTTTCATTTTAGTGATCCTAGATCACATCGAGTCCATATGCATGCCGATAGTATCAAAAGGGGATAAGGATGTTGTGATGAGTTTCTTTCGCTCAGTGCTTAAATACCAAACTTCAATTGCCATCAAAAGCCTTCAAATTCCTCCACTATATCTACCTAACTTTCACACCTCAGAACTACCAAGCTCTTCCCGTCAAAACCGCCAAGCAGTTCATCCAGATATAGTCGCTGCAAGTCGTAGCACTTCGGAGTTGCCAAGAACTCCACTCGGAACCACCAAAAGAATCTGGCAAACCTTCTATTTCTCTCTCAGAATTTCCGAAGCCCCTCGCTAGGAATTTCAAAAGTGGTTACAGAGAGTGTGCCACTACCAAGGTAATCACCTTGGAACCTCCAAATGTTATCCCTTTGAACCATCCAAATGATTTGAATGTTACCACATTTGCACATGTCGAAGCCTCCAAGCTAATCACTATGGAACTTCTGAGATGTGTCAAAAGCGTGTAACAGACAAATTTTTGGTCAAGCCTATATATACCCCAACTTATCCCATCAGTTTACTCGAAGCAAACTTCACTCATATCATATGTTCTGAGAGAGAACTCCACCTTCTTGTGTTGATTTCAAAGGGATTTCTACTCCAACCATCCAAGCTAATCCTATGAGTTATAATCCGATTTGCTTTTCTCTCCCACTTCTCCAATCCAAAGCCAAATCTCATGAGAGTTGAGTGCAAAAGGAGATTATCTTTTGAAGCAAAAAAGCAAGGGATTCATCACCAAGCAACCTCAATTCTATTACTTTTAGAGGGTGTGCGCTTCCCAGATCGATTAGGTTCTTGGAAGTCTTCGAATTTGTGAAAAAATTCAAGAAGTTTGTATGGGCCGGGAGGTCGCTTACTTTGTGAAGATCTACCCTGAGTGAGGCTAGTCTTTTGTGGGCGTAAGCCATCGTGGCATAGGTTGGTTGCTCCTTCATCGACCCTTCGGGTGAGTGTCCTTCGGGACTTGTTCTTTCATTGGAATTTGCAACCGGGATCCTTGTAAGATCCTTAGTGGATCTAAGGCTCTGTCATCGTGGATGTAAGATAGCACCAACTATATGAACCATGGGAAAAATCTTCACTAAGCCACTCTGTGTTTGCATATCTCCAACTCTACCACATATTTACACTTTGCATGTCTTTACTTTCCGCTGCCTACCGCTGCCTATGTAGGGTGCTTGATAGACTACCATAGGAAAACTCAAAATTGCCAAGGAAACTAAAATTTGGCAAAAAAGTCCTTTTTTCTTAGTCGACTATTCATCCCACCTCTAGATGTACTTCCTACATTCCACAAGAGAGCGGTTCATTTCAATTCCAGGAGTGGGGTCACATATGCTCCAATGTTTCCTCGAGATAGGTAGAGGATGCGAACATGCTTCAAATGAGAAGCGCCCCTTTTTCCCTACTTGTGAAGACATTTATGGAGAGGCGTTGCTAAAAGATAGCATCCACACCTTTGTGGAATAGCAAGTAGCAAGTTCCTTTACGTTGTGGGTCATAACCAGAGGTCCGGAGTGATTCACAATACATTTAGGAGATCTAATGAGATAATATCCCCATATTTAAAGCAAATTCTCTATGTGATTGGAGATCTCAGAGGAAAAATGGTCAAACAACCTATTGGTCAAACTCCTTCGGTGTTATGAATGAGCTACAAAAGGTATCCATATTTCAAGGTGGGTAGTACTAATTGTTAGTTCGCGCCATGATATCATTGTATTGTTGTGAACCATACCAGTTTGTTCATGGCATCATATGATTGTATTGGCGCAACTGATGGTACTCATGTGACTGCTAGAGTGACGAGGTCACAACCTGCAACATACAAAGATAGAAAGCACCACACCAACCAAAATGTGCTTGTTGATGTTGATTTTGATACCAAGTTCACATATGTGTTAGTGGTTGGGAAAGATCAACCCTTGATGCAAACATTCTTGCTGACAACATGGACCGGTCTAATGGGATCAATATTCATGATGGTAAGTTCTACCTAGGAGATGTTGGATATGCAGGTCAGCCAGATAAGTCGCTCCCACCCATCTTTAAGTTGTCGTTTAGCATCCACTGTTGATGGCCATTCCTCTAACTTCAAGGGAGAATGGTTATTTCCCACTAAGGGTTGGCTCTAATGGGTTGGAGAGGGTCAAGAGTGCTCAATGTGCTCATATATGAAATTAGACAAAGAGTTGGTTGGCAAAGGGGACACAACATTATTTATAAATCTATATCCAAGATAACAATTACATGATTTTAGTACATCTATTCAGTCCGAGTGATCAGCAACCACGAGAAGTTCAAGCCTTCAGCCATGAAGAAGCTGAGCCAACAATCGCATATTGTCTGGGGGTACCATGTTCCAGTAGGCCAGCAACCTGGTCAAACCAACTTTAGTAGGGGAAAACAACATTCAGATAGTACATGCCATAGGCCCCAAATAGTCCGACCCAAGCACTCTTGGAATCACCCATGATAGTTCGGCAAGGGAATCGAGCAGGGCCAAATACTAAAAGACATAGATTTGGTTTGGACACTCTGAGTTTTACTCGGGTAGCCGACCCCACTGGTACAAGCAATGCTCTAAATATCAATGATTAATGCACCGCCGATCTCATGATCCATGTGGAGTTGTGGAAGGATGTAGAGGGGTGGGTGGTGCCCTAGGGGATCTCACCAATGATGAAGGTGGCATGGTGGTTTTACCCAAGTTTAGGCCCTGAAGGTTTAATAGACCTATGTCCTACCTATCTATGTTTATTAATCAATGAGAGGATTATAGTAGTGTTTAACTCATCTAAAGAACTAGATTCTGCGCATAATGCTTTTCCGTGTGTCTTTATCCTTTGGCGGGGGATATCATGTCCCTTATATAGGAAGGAAAGAGCCAAATAGTTTGGTAACTATCTTTAGGGGATATGATACAATCAAGTGATCTACTATTATGGGAAACATATCTCCCATAATTGACATATCCCTGACATAGTTCACATGTCCTTATCCTCTACGAGTGTCTAGCGGGTGCATGACTTGGGAGTCCTTAGACACTCGTCTGAGTAGGTGCCCTCCAAGTAGGTATCCTTACCATCAACAGATGCCCTGGAGCACTTATGCATATCCATCACTCTAGGGTTCACACCCTAGATAGTCCAACATCCCCTTGTTTTCAGCTCAAAATTAACTTATGATTTGTTTGGTTTTTTCCTCTTTGTAGTGAGAAATTAAAGATAGAGAAATGATCACTTCTTGTTCACCTTGAACGCCCCCTCTAAATAGTGTGGCTTTTGTGACTCAACAATATCACCAACAGACAATATACTTCTAGAAAACCTAAAGTTTTCTCCTTTTGGGGGGGTCGACAATGCATTACAACATTCAGTTGAGATGCTAAATCTTGTTCATACACTTAGCACACACAATAGCCCCTTGATTTGTCATCCTTAATTACTAAATCTACATAAGGGTCTCAATATCTTTAGAAAATTGTACTAGCAATGGAGAACCTCAAAGTTATAAATGGTTGTTTAAGTTATTATTACTAATGTTCCGAAATATAAATCATTGGGGGAGTTCAGTTTACACTCCCCCAACAACTTATATTTAGGAACGAAGGGAGTAGATGACAACATGATTCGGTAAGAGCCATTATGAAAAGAATACTTCCACTCTAAAATATCATCACTACTTGTTTTGAAACCCTCTAACTCCCTTCCTAGAAATGACTCAAGTGGGTCAAAGAGGATTTCTTCTACCGTATGATTGGCACTAACACACATTTTTGGAAGACTCGTGGTTGGTTGATTGTCCACTTAGCGAGCAATATCCAACATTGTACAACATTGTTAGAGAAAACATGCTGAATGTTAACATAAACGGGGTTTCAGTGAATGTTAGCTTTGACAAACACTAACTAGTGAGAATGGACTTCATGGTTAATTGTGTTTAGTGGTTAATGTCAAACAACTTAACGGGTACCTAGATGTCGATGTGTTTCGTTGGTTGCTCAATGCTTCTGGGTTTTCCTCGGTCATACCAACGAAAGCCTACTATCACTTCCTTTATTCCGTAGTATCTAGGCAGTGGGGTAATCTTAATGAATAACTTCACTACATGTAATTGGGACGACAATAAGAAATGATGTTATTGCAATATGGAGGAAATAATTCAACATTTGTTTCTCTTCTGCCTTTTCGCCTGCTTTTGAGGCAGACTGTCTTCGTGGCTTGGAACCTGCCCTCGCTGATTATTATCTCGAATGTGTTTAAGATAAGAATCGGTTATAGGGGGGCAAGTACACAACTTAAGGTTCAAATCCAGGTAGGTGTGTGTGCTTTATATATACGACGCTGTTGTGATAATAATTTTCGTAAAAAGGAATAGTTTCAAATTTTCATAGGCTACTCACTACAATGTGTGGAGGCATGTGATTCTTTGGTCTCTTTAGGTGCCACTTGGACGGTGGTTCGGGTTATGTTCAGCCAGTTTGAATGAAGGTCTAGCAATAGGATTAGTGTTGCATGAGTTTTTTTTTCTTTTTTTTCAAAAAGGAGGATTGCCCCGGCCTCTGCATCAAGCGATCCACACAACCATCTTTATTAATTACTTTCTTCGTCCCCCAATGTGTGTCAAAAACGTCTTACATTATAGGACATAAGGAGTATTCAACAGAGTCCGACAAAGTAGATATATGGATCAACCCAAAGCCACCTTCCTGGCAACCTTAATCGCTACACCTACAAGTCTCATGGAGTGCCCTGGCGCATCCACGCACACCATCTAATCCGATGGCCACCCGAGGCTGCCTGAAAACGAGCCGAGAGCATCAACCGGTGTCGCAGACCCTCAGCACACACCGCATTCGCACACTGAAGAATCCACCGCCGCCATCTTCTGCCATCCCATCCACAGGAGAGATCAGTGCATATGGCTTGCCAGGTCCAACTGCTGTCGACGCCACCACGACGCCAGGTAGCTCCACCATCCTGCACGCGTCCATCAACACGCGACCATCGCCGAGACCCCGCTGCCCCATGCCGCCGAGACCCGCCTGATGCCACACCGCTCCACCGCTGTAGTCGTCCACTGGTCCCTTTCGCCGATGAACCCCTCCAAGAATGATGCCTCCAATGGGCGAACGACACGTGAGCGCCGTCATCATCCGATCGACAGATCAATGGTTTCCCCCGGAGGTAGCGGAAGCAGGTGAGAGCTTCACCTCGATGATGCCTTCAAGAAGGAAACGACGCCTGGAGCGTCACCATCACTAGCTCCGGCCACCGGCCGAAGACAAGGTTTTCACCAAGACTAGTTCTCTATTTCAAATTTTTATATCGATACTTTGCAACAATGAAGATAGCTTCGCTTACATTAATCGATGCAGAGTTTCTCTGTTTCCGGGAAAAGAGCTACCGAACGTTTCGATAACATGCTGTAACTTCTGGAGCCATACAGACTCATTGGAAAAATTACAGTACATGCTTGGTTGTGATGAACCCTCTATCATTATTTCAGTGGTCGGTGTGATGAACTTGGGGGGTATCAACACCTTGTGTTTTGAATGTCAAGTTGGTACCTGACAATCTTCATTCTGGTCAAACTAACGATGCGCATAAACTAGCGAGAAGATTCTTCTAGTGGATGCGGGAACCCAATGATGAGCTTCAGGTGGGTTATTTATCTACCAACTGACTCATAAGCAGCAGCATCTAGTGCCATCTGCCATGTGGTGGTGCCACACAAACATGTGACTTGCACAATTCCTAACTCCCAGCGGTTGATGGCATCCATGAGAGCCACATGGAGGTTCTGCAGTTGCATTGTTGTTGAACCATCGCATTAGAATTTCAGATTTCCCTGCTCCCCAAGCTGCAGTAAGGAGATCTCTTTTGAAATCTCAGGGGGTGTTTGGTTCAGGGACTTTTTAGTCCCCGAGACTAGAAAAAATCTCTAAAAAGTCCCTAAAAACCAAACGGGAGGGACTTTTTCTACAGGGACTAGAAAGACTCTACTGGAGAGTCTTTTTTGATTAGTCCCTGAGACTAGAAAAAGTCCTAGGACTTCTGAACCAAACACCTTCTTAGTATCCATCTTCTTCTTTTTTTGCCTTCCAAACTTGAAATTTCAAGAAAGCCCGATCAGGAACCACTACTGTGATCGGTTGATACTTCATATTTCAAAAGTTTTTATCGACTCGTACCGTTGCATCTGAGACGATACATCATAATGAGTTCACATCCAGAGATACTATCACTGAACCTGTAACGACATGCACATAACCCACAACCACAAGTTTCCAGTATTCGAAATCTGCGTCGTCCTAACCTCGTGAAAGAAGAGATACTACTATCTCACTTGCACTTTCCCTGACAGTTTCCGAAGGCCTGGAAGCTGCCAAGAGTTAAAATTCTCAGTGGAAGGTGTCTCTCCCAGTTGTCAGTCGCTGAACTGCGGAGAAGCACTAAACAAGTAGGGCGCTGTCTCGATCGGAGATATCGTTGTTGGTTGGACGGCGGCGCTCGGATCGCGAGCCATGTGATCACGATGCCCAATGGGGAGAAGCTGACAGTATCTCAGGAAGGCGAGGCAGTTGCCAACGAACTTGTCATCATGACCGGTCAAACGCACACGCTAAGATGGCCGCTCCTGCAAATCTGCTCCGGTTTTGGCATCCCAAGCTCCGAGCCGAGCGCCTATAAAAGGAGGCTCGCGGCATACCTTTCTTCCACAGCTGCATTGGCATTGCACAAGTGTATTTTTTCAGTGATCTTGTAGCGTTTGAGAGTTGTGACGTACGCAAGGTTCAGTTCATGGCGAACGTGAGCGTCTCCAAGCCGGCCAAGCGCCTGGCGGGCAAGAGCAGCTTCAGGCTCGGCCTGCCGCTGCTCTGCGGCCGGTCTGACGTGGCGAGCCCCGGTGCTGCCCCCGCTCGGTCGTCGTCGAGCAGGAGGTCGTCCGGCACCGGCAGCAGCAGGAAGTCGGAGCTGCGCAGGATCTTCCAGCACTTCGACAGGGACAACGACGGGAAGATCTCCGGCGCAGAGCTGAGCGCCTTCTTCGCGTCCATGGGCGACGACCTGACGGTGCCGTCCTCGTCGTCGGGAGAAGGGTACCTGCTGGACTTCGCCGGGTTCGTGGCGCTGATGGAGAGGGGGGAGGGCAGCCAGGAGGAGGACCTGAGGAGGGCGTTTGAGGTGTTCAACGCCGTGGATCAGCCCGCCGGGAGGATCACGGCCAGGGGGCTGCGGCGGGTGCTCGCCCAGCTCGGTGACGACCGGTCCGTCGCCGACTGCGAGGCCATGATACGGGCCTACGACGTCGACGGCGACGGCGGCCTCGACTTCCATGAGTTCCAGAGGATGATGAGCTAGCTGGCTAGCTAGATAGAGCTGGCTTCATGCCAGTGGTGGTTGTTCATACTCTGCATTGCATCCAGATGAGCCCATGCAGATCGATGCAGATTTGCTGTCTCATCTTGTGTTGTTTGGTGTCTCACAAGTGACACCAATGTATAAATGAAGCTATACACTTGATTTATTTTTCTTCAGTATTTTCTGCTTAGAGAAGACTGTGTTTTTTCCAGAGTTTCAACTCTGCAAAATGGCTGTAAGGGAGTGAGAAGTTCCATGAACAAAACTGTGGTGCACCGTTTGAAATTTTAGGCCTCCTTTCATAGGGTGGGGAAATCATAGGAATAGAAAACGCATTCTGAGGTACCGATGAGTAATAACAAAAAAAATTGGAAAACGAAGGTACCACTTAAAGTCAAAATATTCATGTGGTATCTCCGTAGGGGAGTTGTGCTAACAAAAAACAACCTCGCACGATGCAACTGGTCGGGAAGTAAGAAGTGTTGTTTTCGTACTCACGATGAGACAATTAAACACCTCTTTTTTCACTGTAAGTTTGCACGTTCTACGTGGTCAGCCATCCAAATAGCGTCAAATTTGTATCCGCCCACAAGTGTTGCCAATATTTTTGGTCATTGGCTGGACGGTATTTCAAATAGGTACAAAACGCTAATAAGGGTGGGATCGTATGCCTTACTATGGTCGCTTTGGCTATGTAGAAATGATCTTGTTTTTAATGACAAAACGGTTTCTCCTTTGCAGGTTATTTTCCGTTGTACGTACTCGCTTCATACGTGGTGTATGCTACAACGAGCGGAGTACCAACCATTGTTCAAGGCGGTGTGTACGCTGTTGGAGCAGGTGGCTACGGAGGTTTTTACCCAACATGGATTGCAGCATAATCTCCGGCTCGGTCCACCATCTCTTTCGACATAGGCATAGTGTCGGTCTATAGACTCTACTGTTGCCGAATTATCGGTCTTTTATCTTTCTACTTATCAGACTACTGGTGTTTGGCTGTGTGCATCCTAGTTATGCAGAGGCCGGGTGATACTCTTAATGCTTTGTATCACTTTGATGCTACATTTTGAGATAATAAAAGCGCCCTTTATCGAAAAAAGAAAACTCATAGAAAATGAGATGACACGCATCTCAAATCCTATGAGTAGGAATTGGAAAGGGGATATCCTTTGATTCACATCATATTATTATTTTTATTAAGTCTAGGCTAATGTTTATTTTTCTATGAAATGTGAAGGATAGGAAGAATTCTTTCATAAAAATATGATTCTAATTTTACAAATCAAAGCGCCCTAAAGAAATTATTTCTATAAAAATCTTATCTTATGGAATTCCTACAAAATTCCTTCAAACGAAAGGAGGCCTTAGACGAGAATTGGGAACAGCCGAAGAGGTCTGGTCTTCTCATCTGGAAGGCTGAATTAATAACACTGAATTAGCAGGAAGCTGCAAGGTAGCTCAACATTTACAGAATCCTAGGCGTATATACTATTGAAGCAAGATTCAGATTTTTTTTAGAAAAGGAAGCAAGATTCAGATACTTCTCACACAATATCACAATACAATTAATTGCCTGACCCAGAGGTTACCGACTGTTAGGACTTCCTTCCCTCTGCGCTACTTGGGGCTTCCTCTCTCAGTTTGGCAACTAAAGTTGGTGGATCTTCAGTTTCTAGTGGACAAGGCTGCAAGCAAGCTAACAACTTATGTGGGCAAAAACATCACCACCATCGGAAGAACGACTCTTGTCAAGTCCGTAATCACCTCCCAAGTGGTCTACCCCGCCACACCGCTAGTTATTCCGCCAACCATCTTGCTCAAAGTCAACAAACTTCAGAGAGCTTTTCTTTGGTCCGGTTCGGACAAGACGACAGGAGCGAAATGCAAGGTGAACTGGGAGATTGTTTGCCGGCCACTTCAATATGGGGGACTTGGGATCCTTAACACCAACAAGTTTACTCGTGCCCTCCGGTTGCGATGGACATGGTATGAATGGAAGGAGCCCACCAAGATGTGGGTGGGGATGGGAAACCCATGCGATGAGGAGGACTTAAATTTTTTCTATGCATCCACCACTATCACCATTGGCAACGGTGCGAAGACCCACTTTTGGGGCTCACCTTGGCTCCTTGGGCGCAAGCCAAAAGACATTGCCCCACTCATTCACGAAGCGTCAAAGAGAAAGAATTGGAAGGTGCAGGAGGCCCTCTCACACAATGCATGGATCCACAAGATCAAACCCCCCACCAACATCTCTGCGGAGCACATCATGCAGTTCTTCACTCTTTGGGCGCTTTTGCATGAGGTCCAACTTGATGAACTCACCAAGATGACATTGTATGGAAGCATACGGCTAGTGGGACCTACTCGGCGGCATCTGCTTACAAGGCGCAATTCTTAGGGATGGTTCTCACACCTTTGGATAAAATGGTTTGGAAGGCTTGGGCCCCCCCAAAAGTCAAGTTCTTCGCTTGGCTGGCGTTGCAAGACAGAATTTGCACCGCCGATAGATTGGCCAAACACGGGTGGCCCAACTGTGATCTCTGTCCTCTTTGCAAGAGAGTGCGGGAATGTGGGTCTCATCTCTTCTTCAAATGCTGCTACACACGAAGGCTTTGGTCCTTGATCATTGACAAATACCACATTCACGGTCTTGACACCAATGGTTGGCCCCTCTTCGACTCGGTTGAGGCTTGGTGGGCAAGTACTTGCGACAATGGCACGCCAAACCGCCAAGCCAAGGCGTCCCTCACCATGCTTGTTACGTGGACCGTCTGATATGAGCGAATCGCAAGGTCTTCAAGCACAAGTGTGCCCCTCCACCTACATTGCTTGACTCCATCGATACTGAGGCCAACCTTTGGGTCATCGTCGGTGCAAAAAAAATTAGGGTCTCTTATTTTGCGAGAGTGATCTCATGCCGTGTATTGAGTGACTTGTAACAAACTCTTTTCTCTCTTAATTAATGGATGAGGCAAATCTTTTGCCTCCGTTTCAAAAAAAACAATACAATTAATATTTACAATTGCATCACAGTCATTCAGTTTCTTTCTACATGTGTGCCGTAATATGTCTGTTGATCCTCTAGCAGAGAGCATCAAGATAGTCGACCCGATGCCTTGTGTGACAGGTACATACAAAACCTAATAATTACTAGTATGTATACGACCGAAACTTCCCCCTCTGCCACCGCGTCGTCCGCTTGGGCGACTGGGGTGGCGACTAGGATTTTTTTTAGAAGAAAAGGGCTCTTGCCCTGGTTTCATTTCCATCAGAAAACGAAACCACGGTAGTATCCTTATTACAGCTCGCGGGAGAGGATTGACTCATCCTTCCGGCATAATCTAGAAAACAGAGTTCACCACTTACAGCTCAAACTACTTAATTTGATACAGATAGGGATATAAGGTTTTTCCATCAGCAGTAGACTGGTAATTGGCATCTTTTATTATCCTTCCAGGAGTACTCCACTGTTCATGCCCATCCAGCCTTCTGCCTTCTTCTTCAGTGAGTATTGCAGCCACAGCTCCCTCTTCCTCAGCCTGGCTCTGGCCAAAGCAGCAGAGGAGGTCGCCTGGCAGCCTCCCGCAGAGATGAGACGAGCCTCTCCATGTGCTCTCTTGCAGCCTCTTTGCACAAGATCTTCCATTGATCGCAGCAGCCAGCAATTCTCCTCAGAATCACCTGCACTCCCATCCAGGGGGCATTGTTAAAACACATATCATTTCTTCTCCTCCAGATAACCCAGAGGGTAGCTGAGATGATCATATTTGTAGCTTGTAGAGATTTGTAGCCTGGCGACTAGGATTTCCTCATGTTGTACCTCGCCGCCACCCAAGGAGGTCGCCGGGCAAGCCCGCGTGGCCGCCGGTGATGGTGGCGGCGGGGATCTTGGGCTTAATTTCTCTCGCGGAGGGCAGCGGTCGCCGGGGCGACGACCCCGGGTGGCAAGGTGACGACATCTTGACGGAAGGTGCTCGTCGTTGGTGCTGGTGGCCAGGCCGCTCGAGCGGCGAGGCCCTAGTGGTTGGTGGCCGCGGCGGGAGGCCTTCCTCTTTGTTAGATTTGATGGTACGTCACCTTACCCCTTTCTGGCTCACTCCTCCTCTTCCATCCTGGTGTTCGGCGGCCTTGGATGTCAGCTCCCTGGCCGGTGTGGTGCTGGTGGCTCAGGTATGGGTCTGGGGGAAACCCTTGGCTGGTTGGTCCGGCCTCGGTGGCGGCAACGCCTAAGGGCACTACTTTCCTCCTTTGAGACGCCGTTGAGGACCCTTCCTTTCCACCCCCTACCCTGCTCCCAAGCAAAAGCTCGAAATCCCCTCCGGATTGGACAACATTGTCATTGTGTGTCGTGTTCTCCATGGAGACGCCGCATGGAGATGATGTAGGTATGGGTGTGTGGTGCCTTGGTATGGAGGCATGTGGCAGTAGGGTGGTTCTTTCTACGGTGGCGAGCGATGCCATGTTTCTGCAGATCTAGCGTCCTCTTTGGTGGTTCTCTCCGGCATGGCGGTTGCCTTTCTGCCCTAGAGGGTCGGCATCCTTGATCCTGGGTGGTAGGGGAATGGGTTCCCTACCTGCGGACAGGGGCACAACCGTGTTGTTGCATACCCGGCTCTTCTCTGCGTCGTATGATTTTTATCTCAGGAGGCTCGTTGTTGTGGCTTGGCATGGGTGTTTTTTCTTCATCTTCGTTTGCCCCATGTCGCTTTCCCTCTGTGTTGGGTGTCCGTGGGCGACAACGTTGTAGCTAGCATGGTGTTCTTCTTGTTGCGTGCAGGTCAAGCGACATGTTCTATCTGAGTGGCCGTGAAGCCGGATCTTGTCCTAGCTCTCGGGTGATCATGTTTCTTGCCAATGGTGCGGCGTCCTCGAGCCAGGACGAGAGGGTAGGGGCCCTCTTCGGCATTTGAGGAGGTAGGAGTTGCCTCTTCTCAGCCCGATGGTACATACACAATCTTGGTCCTTCCCATAACAGTCGGTTGATATCTACAATCTACTCAGTTCGGTTGTCCGAGGCCATAAGTGTAGTGGGCAGCGACATTAGCAAGTTGTGCTCCATTTTCCTATTTTGTGCTTGTTAGTGAGTGTTGTGTTGTAAGCTGCCCTATCAGCCCCTTGTATCATTTAGTCTTTGTTTGCTATGTTGGTTCTTCATAGTTCATGGTCGGTTGATGACTTTGTTAATTCAAAGCCAGGCTCTTCTTGAGCCTTAGTTTTAAAAAACTAGTATGTATACATGTGCATTGCATGTCTTGAATTACAAAGTGATTTTTAGTTTAAGGAATCCCAAATGTCATTATACAAATGCAGAAATCAAGTACAACAAAGTACTTATAAGTTAGTACATAACCGCACTGATGGTGACACAGAGAAGAACTTTAAAGAAGTATTGTACTCTCTGCCATTATCCTAGCCAACCATCTCACTTGGGCTTAATGTATCCTCTGCTCATGCTGCAACATGGCCCAGGAGGCATTAGTTATGGGTTTTTCCTTTGGCCTAGGAGGCATTAGTTATGGGTTTTTCCTTTCGCAGGAAGGATGGGACGCGATGGTTCTAGAATAGGATGGAGACATCCATGTTTTACTGTTCACCGCGAATCCAATTGCTTGCATTCGTTAGATTTAGCATGCCAATGGTCAGGAATGATCTATAGGTCCAATTCAAAACCGGTACACTATATAGTAGTATAGATTCGACGGAACTAATTTACACAGTGAATAACAGAATGAGAAATGCTAGGTTCACGTAATGTTTTACGTACATTTACGTGCTTGGATGACCTAGCAATGTCTGATTGGAACAAGGGAGAGGTGAGGCCCACCCCCCTGAAAATCAGATGGGAGAAGAGAATTTAGAGGAAGGTTACGCAACTGTGTTACGTAAGGTTTTGTAGGTGTAGGATTTCTGTAACAGAACATAAGCATTAAAAAAGTGCAGATATGCCAAAGTTTCCAGGTTGATTGGTCGTCCTAATAAGTACTATATGAAACACGGTACATCTATCTTTGCCTCTATAATTCTCGTCTCACCGAATCTATACATCAGGAAACATGTGGTGCCATGTGAGGCTATGAGTTCCCCTTCGTGCCCTTAGCTATAGTGTAGTGTTAGGATCTCTGCGAGTGGGCCACCCAATGGTGTCACCGCCTTGGAGGACAGCCATGTGGGCCCTTGATGCACCTATTGTGCCCACCTTCTTATAGACGACCGTTGTAATGGTTGGGGGTGCCACCATGTGGCGTAGTTGCCATCAGTGTGTTCCATGGTGGGAGTTAAAATGCATCTAGCATTCCTGTGGGTTTGGGGCTTAAGGACTGGAAATATGACTAATCTTTTCATTAAGTATATTTCAGCTATAGTCCTTTCAGTTAAGTAGAAACAATGGATGTTGGCCCCTACCTTTGATGCTATACATGGAGAGTGCCAAGGCTCATAGTTTCTAATTATATAGCATTTTAGTGGGTCCAAGATTCCACGTTGAGTCTAAGGACAATTGTAGCATGTCACATACAAAATATATAGGGATGAACACTTTAACAAGAAAAATCACCAAGCAATCTCTTTGACGTGTGGGCCATTAGTACCGAGCCTGATGAGCTGAGTTCAGCTAAGCAAGCTTTCATATTTTTTTTGAAGTTCCTTCTGGAAGTGTTGAGCCATTACTTCCATACCTCTAGGCAAGCATGACACCATTTTGCTAATTTTGTAATGAGGAAGTGAAGTTACTTGTACGGGATCGTGCCTCCTGACTGGAAACTCCAATGGATTTTTTCCTAAATGAAAGCAAAGTGAAGCTTTACGACCAAACATAGATAACTGTGTTTCATGAATGATAGAGGAGTGTTCTACAAGCAAATTGTCGCTTGGAAGGATAGAGTCTATGTTCCATTTAATAAGGTGATCTGTTAGCTCTAATATCTTCAAGATTTTGTGTCTACCACTTCCGAGCTCACATTGTTTGCTTTAGCCAGTAGAGTTCCGGTATATGTCTTGCACTTTCCAGTCTTATTTACCCAGTTACTCCGAGCTAGGACTTAGCCATTTTTGTCCATCGTTTTCATAGGTGTTATGCCAGCCTCGGTACTTTCGACCACCTGATTGTTCAGTGGCAGAAACATGCTATCCTTTATCTGGTACCTTCAAACCCATTTCATCAGGTACCTTTGAGCTATTTGACATTCATAGTTGTTTCTCGATAGTCCAGTACCTTCTGATCCTTGTGGGCACTTCCGGAGAAGTCTAATGTCCCTAGTACATTTGGGGTCAAAGCTCTATACTCGTGGGCACATGCTTTTCAGGCACCAACAACCTAATTTTAGCTTTTTCCCTATAGCTAAACCCTAACAACCTTTGAGTGGGTAAGCCAGAAGCCTTCTTCTGCGATTTGAGAAGGCTAAAACCCCAACTTTGAAAAGGCCATTTGCTTAGTGTTTTGCCTCTATTGCTTAGAACCTACACCTTTGATCCTTATTTGGGAGTTCATCCAAGTGGCATTGTTTTGCTTCTTACTCTTGGAGTTCGTGTGCTTCCTACATGTTTGTGACTCACTTGGAAACCTTCATGGTTTGCAGGGGCCAAGATATGTACAAGGTCGGAGATCGCTATTTTGTGTGAAGATCTACCGTGAGTTAATCCTCGAACTTGATGATCACTCATGGTGGGATAGATGTGCTTAGACCTTGGTGGTTGGAAAGCCAAGACCTTTGTGGTCTCGAGACTTTATGACCAAACTGGTGGCCTTTGAGATCCGGTTTGGATAGCAGAAGGTTATCATACCTTTTCCCCACGGAGTGACCGCTGGTATTGAACCCACGAGAGGATGTGCACTATGACAGACAATCAAACAAGTTATTGTTATTGAATTAACTTCCTGATTTAACCGGGCCTTTCACAACCTTTCTGGAAGTAAAAAATAATACTGAAATAGGCATGGATATGAGGTCTTACTCTCACAATCTTATACTTGCACTTGGGATCTCATCTTGATAATAAATAGCCCTAGAAGACAACTGTTGCGATGTGCTTACAATCTATGGCCCTTACCGTCGCGAGGGGTTAACTCAGTTATTAAGAATTACTTCAGACATACATTGTGATTTTAATGACTAAACCTCATTGACCCAAGGAATTGCTATTTGCTGTCGTACTAATCCTTTGTCTCACTAGTGTTGAGAATGGTGCTCCACACATCCTTGCTTCCTACCTCCTCTTTGATGGATCCACAGAGTCTTGGGTGCTTGCGGGGACTTAGAACAAGAAGAAGACAAAAGACAACTTTGTTGCAATCACACACATACAAATAACGTCAAATACGCAAAGTCATTCCAACAATCTCGTGCACAAATACATAGTGTTGCAAGGCCTTGCATCAACCCATTGCCTTACCGAATTACTCACACATGATGACCAGATCACAAGATGAACTCATTGAAGATGACATAAAGATGAATGATTGATTGCTAATATGGTTTACAATAGTTACCGGTTGCGATGCACCGATTACAAGTATGACTAACTTGGCGAGAAAGGATGCAATGATGAAGGTAGCAGTGGCTATGGAGATGAGATGGGAAATGGTGGTGGCTAGGTTAGAAGATTGATTCTCGTTCACTGTTTCGAAAAAGGTGGTTCTCCTGTTGACATTCTGGCGTGACCTCCTTTATAGAAGTTGTTCAGGTGAACGCCTTGGTGCTGAAGGCGTGCGGTACGACCGATGGTACGAGTGCGTGCACTCACACTATAAACTTGTAGTCTTGCGCTTTGGATTGCTTGTAGTGCCTCCTATTAACTTGCCTTCTTCACCAAACTTCGTATTTCCTTCTATACAATGATATTATTCCATGTTTGAGACCATTTCCTGTGGAAACATATTAAACAAAGGACTTAAATTTGCATTTGAATAGTGCTTTCAATTATATACTTTTTTGGTATAGGATTCATAATTATTAGTTAAATTTTGGGTCAAAATTATGCCGAAAATTTGAGAGGCCAGGACTTATAAATCGGGCATGGGTTAGTTTTAATTTTTTTTTTCAGTACAGATGCATACGCTCACATATACACATATACTCCCTCCGTCCTTCAAAGAATGCACTTTCAACTTTGTTGGAGGGTCAAACTATCTCAAAGTTTGATCGAGTTTGTGCAAAAATATATCAATTTTGTGAAACCAAATAGGAATATAATGAAAATATATTTTATCATGAATCTAATGCTATAAGTTTGATGGCATAACGTTGGTGTACTATTGTATAAATACTGTCAAACATAAAAAAGTATATACTCATGAACGCATGCACGCAAATCCCATGCATGCTAATCCCATCCCTCCATACAGTCAAACATAGAGATGAGTATATACTTCCTCTATCCTTGAAAGGTATCTTAAAGTATATACTCATCTCTATAAATGCATGCACGTAATTTCCATCCCTACGAGGGTCTATGTGATGCTAACGTTGGTGGCCTTAATATTGACAAAGTCGTAATAAGCGTCTCGTTGTCGGTAGAATATCATCTTCCACCCAAGACGCACATGTAGGTGTACAATCACCCTCGTGATGATCGAACATCATGTTGACCCTACTGGTCACCCAACTACAACAAATTGCTGCTCACATAAAAGCTTTTTCAGGCAACTAACAAATAGCCGTGCCGTTACAATATAGCTTCGTCCAGATCATTGTGGGCAGCCAGGAGTTGGATCTGAGGAGGGCATTCGAGGTGTTTGCCCGGCGGCGAGAGGAAACGAACGAGAGGCGGGGGCTAGGTTAGATCGCCCGCTGGGAGGATCGCCATCAGGGGGCAGGAGGCTGCGGAGGGCGCTCGCCCAGCTCGGCGATGACCGGTCCGTCGCCGACTGCGAGAGCACGGTACGGGCCGGTACGGCAGCCTCGACTTTCATGAGTTCTAGGGCGTGTTTGGTTGCAGTTTGCAACAGTAGTTGCATTGCATGTTCATCTTCAGCCAGTCTGGTTGATGAAATGCAGCCTCAGATGCAGCAGATGCAACCTGTTTGGTTGCCTGCATCGCATGGAGAAGCACTTACCCCCCTCCCCTTTGTTTGGTTGTCGTTTTTGTGCTTAGGGTGTGAGCAGGTGCAAACTTCAGCTGTTTGGTTGCAAACAGTGTTTGTGTTCTGCTCATCCCATTCAAATATGGTGGCCTTACTATCACACATGATTAGCACAACAGCAACAACACAACAGCAAGATCAAACAAAGCAAGAAATGTAATGACAACAAACTTAACACAACAAGCAAGGAAATGATAACAAACTACTTAACTACATAGCATAAGTCTAGATTAATAGCAGGGGCATCCTCCTTCCCTGCTCCGTGCCAGGGTGCTGCTCCTGGTCAAAATATGAACAAGTTCCCAACACAAGTCTCGCCACACACCATAAAAGTTCTCCACTAACACCTTACTTAACTTAACTACATAGCCTGCTCGATGCCACCATGGCAGTTGTGTTTGCTGCAACGATACCTGCACATGACCGAGGAGTCGTGGTTGTAGATCTGAACCTTCAATCCGAGTCCTGAGATGCGCACAACGACGAGGTCGCCGGGACGACCCGGCGGCGGCGGCAGAAGTAGTTCCAGCCCCGGCCAAGCACCATGTGCCCCTCGAAGTTCTGGACCTGCATCCAGAACACGCACCGCTTGTTCGCCGATAGCCTGACCACGCGCGGGAGCCGCTTGATGACCAGCCAGGTGTTCATCACCTCCACGAACTTGGGAGGGACGACGAGCATGGCGAGGTCCTCGTTGTCCTTGATCTGTTGGTAGAAGCGCATCGGCTCCCTAGTCCCCTCCTCGTGGCCCTGCCTCGGAGATCATCCCCTTGAACGAGGCACGCTCATGAAGGCGATCCAGCCAGGCAGGTCCACCGTCCTGAGCCACCTGTTCGTGGGGATGAAATCCTCGGTGCGCTCAGCTCCGGCAACCACCTGAGCTCCTCCACCTGCCACATCCCAGTTAATCTTCTGTATCTTGTCAGGCAACATGACAAGTATTAGTATCAAACAAAGCAAGCAAGCAAATGCCACTGATCAATGGCACTGATCAGTGGACTTGCCCAACAGCAAGTGCCACTGATCAGTGGCATTTACTCATATCAGTGGCACTTGCTGTTGGGCAAGTGCACTGATCAGTGGCATTTGCCCAACAGCAAGTGCCACTGATTAGTGGCATTTTCTCATGGCCAAATGGCAATGATCGGTGACACTTGCTGTTGGGCAAGAGCACTAATCTACTTGTTGTTGGGCAAATGACACTGATCAATGACACTGATCAGTGGACTTGCCCAATAGCAAGTGCCATTGATAAGTGACATTTTGCCCAACAGCAAGTGCCATTGATAAGTAGCATTTTGCCCAACAGCAAGTGCCATTGACACTTGTTGTTGGGCAAATGACACTGATCAGTGGCACTGATCAGTTGACTTGCTGTTGGGCAAGTCACTGATCAGTGGCATCTTCTTTGCTGCAACTGGCACTCATCACTGCACTATCCTAAACAAGGAAACATCTAAAAATAGCAACAGCAAGTGCTAATAGCATCTATGTGCAGCCATGCAGATTTGGCACCATCCTAAAATGGTCCTACTACATGCACGTATACATTCAATTGGGCAAGTCCACTGATGGCACAAACCCTAGCTTCAACATGTATGTTAGCCACATGAAATAAGGACATGATCCTAACATGAACAATGCCATCAGTCAACATGATTCTAGCATTCATCAGTCAGCAATAACATGCCATCAGTATAACATTCATCAGTCAACAATAACATGATTCTAGCATGAACACAACTACTAGCATGTAGCACAAATCTTAGGACGCACAAGCAGTAGCACAAGAAAATTATCGTAGCACACACACTGTACAAAACAAGAACGGATCAGTCTGATTGGTAGGATCGCATCCAATCGGATCTGCTAGAATCCTATCTAATTCTATCGAATCCACTAACTACTAGCACATGCCTAAGAAATTAACCGCTAATCTACATCTAGGAGCAAGCATTGAGGGGGTTTGACTCACCAGAGCACGCACAACTGCGGCGAACCGAGGCCGGGGTGAAAACCCCGACGGGAAGGGGAGAGGTGGCGGAGCAGAGGACGAGCCGGCATCGGCCCCGTGCTGAACGCCACGCCGGAGGTCGAGAAGGACGGCCCGCCGACCGGAGAAAACCCTTGGACGGGGGTCAAGAAAACCCCCAAGCCCAATGGGGTCCCAAGAAGGGGCGGCTCCGTCGACGGCGCCGGCGCCGAGCCCAGGACCACGAGGTCCGGAATCAGCGGCGGAGCAGGAGCGGCCGGCACCACATTGGCCGACGCTCGTGGTGGCCGGCAGCAGATGGGGGGCGGCGCTCGCAGCGCCGACTCCAGGTCGCGGCCCGAGTTCTGGAGCCCGGCCAGCCAGCGCTCCTGGATGCTGGCGATGAGCTGGTCGACGGGGCTCAGAGGGCGGCGCGGCGATGGGCGTGGCGGAGCCCTCGGAGAAGAGGAGAGGGAGGGATGATGAGAGAGCGGTGGGAACAGTGCGTCTGGGCGGTAACAGAAGAGTGGGGCGAGTAATGAGACGTCGCCTCCGTCTCCTGCGCTGCCCGAGGCGTGCAACTGCCTCGCACGCGCAGCCACGTCCGGCCAGGCTCGCGAGGCGGCAGTTTCCGCCGGGCCAGGCTACGGGCTGCTTTAAGGTTCGTGCGGGCCTCAAACCGCATTGTAGCCCAGGCAACCAAACAGGCCGCGCACATCCCGCGCGGGCTTGGTTGGGCTGCATGCGGGCAACCAAATACGCCCCTAGACTAGAGGAGGTAATCATCGTTTGCGTTACGAGCATCCCATATTGATTATCCATAGGATCGACAGGATTCAAATTGACAAGATTCATTAAAGAAAACCGACAGATTTCGCTGACATGTGCCATCCGAAGTTTGAAACAGGAAGAGGTCTGCTGCTCTGATCTGGAAGGCATAATTTAATAACGCTGCCTTAGCAGGAAGTTGCGAGGTAGCTCAACATTTGTAGAGCATGTCTTTGAAGCAAGATTCAAAATACTCACTCTCCCAAGTCTCAGATAATAATATCACAATAGTACGTACTCCTACACCCCAGCAAAATATTTACAATTGCATCGCAAGCATTCAGTTTCTACATGTGAGCCGCAATAATACCGCACAATGTCGTAGTAACAAAACACAATGCAACAAACTGATGTCTCGTGGTAAGTGAGCACCACATCAGACAAGACATTCTGTAAGCCAGAATTCAGAGAGCTTCACGTATCAGCGAAGAACCGAAGAAGCATCACTAGCACAGCGCACAAACATATTTCAAGCCTCACACAAATCAACTTATACCACTAAACCATTTTCAGCGATGTTCTACTTACGAAACGGCGCGCGGTAGCTTCCCTGCGCAAGCCGCCGGAGATCTCAGCTCCGACCCGACTGCGAACGGCTCCCCTGCTGTTCGACGTAAGGCCGCACAAAGGTCCTCCTCCACCACACCTCAAAGGCCTTCTGCAGGTTGGGGCAGCTGTTACCAACCTTCAGGAAGCTCCCGAGCCATGAGAGCAGTATCGTCTGCTGATCCTCCAGCGGCAGCGTCAGGATCGTCGACCCGATCCCTTCCTCAACGACAGACCGGTCAAACGACCTGCAACCATGCTGCAGCCAGTTGTAGTCATCCATGAGAGGCCGCAGCCACACATCCAGCAGGAGCTGCCTGGTGTCCTTGGACGGGAGCATTTCGCCTTTCCCAATCGCCACAAAGAGCCTGGCAGTGACGCAGCTCACAAGGTGGCGCGACTTGGTCGGTAGCTTGGAGTGAAGCCCAGCCAGCTCACGTTGGTTAGACCACAAGCCTGCAAATTCTTCTGCAGCATTCCTGCCAGCCAAAATCTCGGTTAACCACAGGAGATTATCCGCTTCGAGCGTAATCTGCCGAAGAATCGGTTCCTTAAGCTCCGAAGACTGCTCGGAGAAATCACTGTCAGATGCTTGCTGAAACAGGGTCAGCAAAGACTCCAGGCAGTTCTGGCAGTAACTGTAGAGAGTCTCAACACACAGGTCAGCAGAACTGCCGGCACAGCTGCTGCTGCTCTCCTTGAGAAGCTTGAGCACCAAGGACTTCATCTCGCGCCTCCCTCTGTCATCACTGCTTTTCAAGACTAGTTCTATGATACGCACAAACGTGTCATTTGGTGGGCTGGTTAGATCGGAGCATACCCTCTTCAGTATTGGGGGGACACCGTAATCCTCGGTCTGAAGATGCCGAACAGATGAGACCACATTCTCCTCTTCTTCCCCGGCCCAAGGGACCGCTTCCAAGTAATTCAAGCATGACAGAACACATGCTCGGAAACCCAATAATTCTGCAACCTGAATAGTATATAAAGAAAACTTAATTACATAGTGAACAGCATAAAAAAGTAGAACAAAAGGTGCATTTGTTCTCAAGATTCCAAGTTGGTCATTCGTCCTAATTGAGGCACCATGTTGCTAAGGAATGGCCAATGTCCATGAAGGCATGGGCCTGATTGGTGATTGGTATGATTATCTCAATCTGCACCAATCGGTACATGCAAGCAAGATGCATTATCAGTCATGGGCTATGCCGTCTTTGCTGACTTACTATCATGGTTTAAGTGACACAATGCAATATTTATATAGAAGAAAATATCCCTTTGATATAACAACACGCAACAGACATGGATATAGTACTCGTTACACTTAAAAAATGGCTAGTGGTGGTTCATAATTATGTTGCTTCCTTGAGTAGACATACCAAGTTAAAAGTTAGCTTTTATTTTAGTAGATTGCCCTACACATGACAAGCTTCTAGATTTCAAAGCATTTCGGTGAAGGAAAATAAGGTCCCCATATTAAGGCAGATATTGCACTAACTTAAAGCACCAGAAAAAAAACTTAAAGCACCAGCACATGTCAATTCTAACTTTCATCTCTAACAAAAGTGGAAGGCTCAGCTTTTTACCGTTTCTACATCTATACTAGCTAATTATTAAACTATAGAGTTAATCAAACTGAGAAAAGGAGATGCAGAGTTAACATTGGGTAAACCTTCAAGATCCGAAGTACGCGTGGAACACTTTGCTTGATCAACTTCTGCTTGACATCATTGCAGTACATCAAGCCAACAGTCTCAACATAGATCTCCACATCTTCACAATCAGGCACTTCTATGCTGGACACTGGAGATTGCCTTGAAAGCTTATCAGCAAAGAAGGTGCTATTTTCAGCAAGGATGTTCTTGTGCACACTCATCTTCACAGCAACCCCATCCTTGCCATACAGCACAACTCTCAAGTCGCTCATCTCAATCTGACCAAACCCAACAGATACCTTATGTTGCTTCGGTGGCCTCTCGCTGGCTACCTTGGGTGGATTGGTGGCGGCATTGTCCGCCGACGGGCATCTTTGCTCATCTGAATTAGCTCTGGACCTTGTTGGAGTGGAATGTGTTCTCCTCTCCGACGAGATAGTCGGCGCCCTCTGGACCGAGGAGGCCTTTGACGCCGGAGGGGATGCGCCCACTTTAGGCCTCGTCTGCTGGTTTTGGTTCTTCACTGTCTTCTGGAGCACGGTCTGCGACGGGCAGCACCAGAAACCTTCCGGGGTGACAGCAATCGGGACGGTTCTGAACTTCGTCGTTCTGGCATCAAGGCTTCCAACCTTGAATTCTGCCATGCTTCGTAGGAAGCTTATGACCAGTGACCCCTGAAGAGGTAGCTGCAGAAGCAGCACTAGTTCATAAACCTGGGAATAAGTAACAGACAGGAGTTAGACTGATAAACTGAAGCTGGAACTAATAGTTTTCCTCTGCAAGTAAAGAAGAGAAGATGTCATCAAGAAGTGAAGAGAAGGCAGTTTACAGTATCTTCTCTATGTGCAGTGTGAGCACACCTCCTAGTTCATAGTTCACACCTACTAGATCTCTGTGTTTTGTACGTACATTTCAAAACTAGTACAGATTCCTCTGAAGCCCAGATAGAAATCTGAACCAGCAGCAAATGCCCAGAAATTTCCATAATCAAACTAGCAGACCAACCCGAAACATTTCTCGAGCCTGACTAAATGGATGCCGAATCTTAAGAAAATGGAACAAAGTCACTAAATCAGAAAAGAGTACCCTATCAAATCCACCTAAAATTCCCCTAGTTGGCGGCTACGGGAGACTAATGTCAGGTTAACACGCCGGAAGAGGAACATGTACCTCTCCTGCTCCCCAACACTAATTTCATCAACAAGTAAAGAGCACACAGTTTACAGCATCCCTCTCAATGAGCAGTGAGTGCGCCTCCAAGTTCATAGTTGACACTCTTCTTCATTACGAAAGTGGCACAGACTTGGGATCCATCTCTCAAGCCCAGACAGAAATTCGAACCAGCAGCAAATGCTGGGAAATGTCATAATCAAACTACCAGACGTCCAGACCAACTCTAGAGTCTAAACATTTATAGAACCTGACCACATGGTTGCTCAATCTTGAGCAAACTGGAACAAAGCCACTATATATAAAAATACCAAATCCACCTAGAATCTTCCGCAGTTGGCGACTCAGGGAGGCCAATTTCAGTCAGGTTACCACTTACCACGCAGCAAAAGGAAAACGATGAGGAGCGTAAGAGTGTGACACACACATACCTCTCCTGCCCTCCAATCCGGCACCACAAATCCTCCTCAAGCTCCGGCCACGCGCGGACGCCCCCAATCCTTCACCAAATCAGCAGCTCCCCAGAAACCACCGAGCAAAACGAGAGCAGAATCGGCTCAAAACCTCAGGACATGAGACTGTCAGAGGCACCGAGCGAATGGCCAGGAGGAGCACGGGTACCCTACCCACCTCCCTCCCCCGCCACCGCAGCTCAAACCGCAGGCAGTGGTAGCAGTACTAAAGAGGAGCGGCCGCGGCATCTAGGCAGGCATGGACGGAACCCCGCATCATTTCTTTCCCCCACCCCAAAGCCGACGGGGTAAAGACGGAGCGAAAAGCGGCCACCGAAGGAAGGAAGGAAAGAAACTAGGGGAGAGAAGAAAGAGAGAGCTTCTTTCCGGAGGAGCGAGCGGTGTCCTCCCTTTAACCGTCTACGACAAAGATGATGCCACAGCGGCCATCATGGCACGGGCGCATGGCATGGCAGTCCTTCCGTTCCGGGCCTCTCCTCCGCTGCCCCACTCCGTGCTCTCCCCCCTCTGCTACTGCTGCTTCTTCTTTCTTCCTTGGTGGCTGTACACTTGCGCAATTCTTTCTTTTACCATACCCCGCTGTCCTCCAGTCCCCGTCGTCTCCACTTCCTGCGAGGAGCCTCTCTTTCTCTTTCTCTCTTTCTCTTTCCCCTTCGCCGCAGTGTGCGGGCCACGGGCGGCGGTCAGTCTGATTGGTCTGGGACTCCGGTCTGCTGGCGTCTTGTCCGATTTACTCCTCCTTTCGACGTTTACTCGTTCTCGTTCACTGTTCTCCTCTCGGGCGCTGCAGTCTGCAGCTGCTTTTGTTTTCACCCCTAACCTCGACGTCTCTGGCCTGTGGCTGTGGAAGTGTAATCTATCTTGGCGTTCGGTTTCGTTTTGCCCTAGGAGACTTTTCATCACATGCACGCCTTGATCTGGCAGCCACCAATGCTGGGAGTACCCTTGCTTCGCTTTTACTAGTCGAGACTAGCTTAGCTCTTTACGTTTTTTGCTGTAAATCCGTGTAAACGGAATCGACATGCGCACAAGAAACATTATTCGATCCATGAAGCTCTCGAGCGAGTACGAGTGTTGCTTGGGAGGAACACGTCCTCTCTCATGCTTTTATCATCGCCCTAGGGGTTAGGGCTTGGGATTGTGCCTAACCTAGTGCAATCGTAGACGTGGGTTAGTAGTAGTTGTTGTAGTACTACTACGAACCAACATCTCTGGAGTAAAGACCACTCTTTCTTGCCGAGAATCTGCAACGGCGAGCAGGGGACCGGACCCGCCTTGAGAGCCGCGGAAACGAAATCCCACTGCCACAGAGACGCTACTGGCAAGGAGAAGAGAAAACCGTACGAGACGCCGAGAAATCCAAAAGGCTGTCAGAGCTCGTGCCTGGCACCGTTAATTACAATACTCAAGATGGGCTTATGCTGCGTATGCATATGCATAAGCCAAACCCATGTGTGCTATGCTGCATCCAGTTCAAGATGGGTACTATTCTGCTTTGGATCGTCAGTCCGCTTCAAATTTCTCAAAGTTGCTCTGCCATTTCTTTTGCTTTTCTTCTTCTTGATTGAGCACGGTTCCTTTGAGTCGATGCTCCTTTTGAAGTTCTGGTCTCTTTGATGGTCGCATCTACGGCGTTTTCCTCTTCTTTCTTTGGTTCGGGCGAAAAAGAATTCTATGAGACCAGGTCTCACGGATTAGCAGGTGAGACCCATCCTGATGGATGACACGTGGCATTCACAAATCACAAACCATCTACCTCACCCCCCATCTAAAATCAGGGGTGTTAGACTGTATATGTATACGTAGGCTTGTTTATACGTAGACTTGTGTATACACCTTGTATTTGTACCCTTTGGTACTTATATATAATGAGATAGCCGCACCCCCCAAGGGTGTCGAGCAGTTGCCCCAATATCCTGGTTTAACATGGTATCGGACTAGGGTTTCTTGTGTCTTCCGCTGCACCCCCTCGCGCCGTCGCCGATCGCCGCCGCCGCCTCGCCCGATGGCATCCGCCAACCCCGTCGTCGCCTCGGCTTCCTCCACTGCTGGCGCGCCGGTCACCCCTTCGTCGCCCTTCCTCGCGTCCCCCCGCTCGCCATGGCCTGGCGGCAGCCGCCGCTGCCTGCCGAAGGCCATCTGCAGGGCGGGCAGGAGCAGGGCGGGCCGGGCCATCCGCAGCCGCCGGTCGCTACTAGCGGCGCCACTTCCTCGACCCTCGCCTCCGCGCCGCCGCCTCTTCGCGGCCCTGCACCGCCCGCCTACGGGGTGGCTCCCCCCCCCCAACCCTACGGAGCCCCTCCGCCCTACGGCGCCCATCATCCATATGGCGCGCCCCAGCCTTACGCCCCGTGGTACGGCGCTCCTGCACCAACCTACGGCGCCGCGCCACCGATGCCCTCCGCTTGGCCGATGCCTCCGTCATCACAGATGGCGTCGTTGCCCTATGGAGCGGCCTACGGTGCCGCACCTGCCGTGTCCTCGGGGACCCCGCCCGGTCCGGCCGATGCCCCTGCCGGTCCTGGCTACGAGGCGTCCTTGGCCCTTGCTCCTCATGCTGATGTGCAGAACATGGGTCTCCATGCGGGTTATGCTCCGTCGCCATCGCCGTTCTACTTCTCGTATCTCCTTCCGGTGAAGCTTACACCGGACAACTACCTGTCCTGGCGGGCGCAGGTGCTATCCCTCCTACGGAGTCGCTACTTGGAGGGCTATGTTGATGGCTCCATCCCGTGTCCGCCGCCGTATCATCCGGCTCATCATGTTTGGGTGGCTCAAGACCAGGCGATACTTTCGGCCATTCAGTCCTCGCTCACTCCAAGCGTGTCGTCGCTTGTGATCTTCGTTGCGACATCTCGGGAGGCTTGGTCTGCGCTTCACAGCAGTTTTGCCTCTCAGTCTCAGGCGCGTGCTCACTCTATCCGCATTGAGTTGGGGGAGACCAAGCTTGGTGGCCTCACTATCACGGAGTACTTCAACAAGATGTCAGGTCTTGCCAATACGCTGGCCTCCATTGGCCAGCCCCTTGGAGATGAGGACTTAACCACTCATGTGCTCAATGGCCTCGATGATGACTATGATAATCTTATTGAGAACGTCCATGGTCGCGAGGCGCCTCTCCCGCCGCGGGAACTGTACGCGCGGCTCCTTGGTCGCGAACAGCGCATCAAAGTGCGTCGATCTACTCCGAGTTTTGCCTCTGCTAACGCCGCGACCCGTGGCAAATCGCAGAAGCCGTCGCTCCCTGCCAAGCCGGCGGCTCCATCTCAGCCCTCACGGGGCACCGCGCCATCCATCACAGGTGGATCACGGCCGGTGGCTTGCTGCCCCAGTTGTGGCGCTCAGCTGGCATGCCAACTGTGTGGGATTGAGCGCCACGTAGCTTCTCGCTGTCATCGCCGCTACAAGCAAGATTTCCTTGGCCTAGGCAACAATGGCAAGGGGAATGAAAAACAGGCGGCCGCTGCGGTAGTGGGTCATGAGCACGGGCGTACTCCATCCTACTCGATTGATCCCACATGGTACATGGACACGGGAGCTACCAACCACCTCACCAACGACATGGGAAAGCTTTCAGTCCAGGAGCCATATCGCGGTCATGATCAGGTGCACACCGCCAACGGAGCAGGTATGTGCATCTCTCATGTTGGTCAGGCATCCCTTCTTGCACACAATTCATGAAAACTGCATCTGTCTAACATTCTTCGTATTCCCACTGCTTCGCGTAGTTTGTTGTCTGTTCCACAACTTACTCGTGACAATAATGTCCTTGCTGAATTCCACCCTTTTTGTTTCTTTATTAAGGATCGGGACACGAGGGCCGTTCTGCTTAGCGGTCGTCTTCGTCGTGACTTGTATGCACTTGACGCGTCAACCGCACCTCCCATGCAGTTTTCTCCTCAGACGTTCAGTGGTGTCCGTGTCTCACCTACACATTGGCACGCGCGACTTGGTCATCCTGCCACTTCCATAGTCCGTCATGTGTTGCATCGTCATGAGCTACCAGTTATGTCAAATAAAACTGTTGAAACTATTTGTGATGCCTGTCAGCAGGGCAAGAGTCACCAACTCCCGTTTTCAGAGTCTAGTCGTGTTGTGAAACATCCTCTTGAGCTTATTTTTTCCGATGTATGGGGTCATGCCCAAACGTCTGTTAGTGGCCACAATTATTATGTCAGTTTCATTGATGCTTACAGTCGGTTTACCTGGCTCTATCTTATTAAGAAAAAATCTGATGTGTTTGATGTGTTTATACAGTTTCAAGCACATGTTGAGCGTCTCCTTCGCCAGAAAATTATTCATGTCCAAAGCGACTAGGGGATGAATATCACAACATCAACTCGTTCTTTAACAAACTTGGGATTGCACACCGTGTGTCTTGCCCTCATACGCATCAGCGGAATGGGACTGCCGAACGTAAGCATCGTCATCTTGTAGAAACTGGCATCACCTTATTAGCTCATGCCTCCGTACATTTTAGGTTCTGGAGTGATGCTTTCTCCATTGCCTGTTTTTTGATCAATAGGCTGCCCTCACGAGTACTGAATATGAAAACTCCACTTGAACTCTTGCTCAATGAAATCCCAGACTACACCTTTCTTAAAGTCTTCGGGTGTGCATGTTGGCCTCATTTGCGTCCGTATAATAAACATAAGCTAGAGTTTCGGTCGAAAAAGTGCGTTTTTCTTGGGTATAGTTCCCTTCACAAAGGGTACAAATGCCTACATGTTCCTACCAATCGCGTTTACATTTCTCATGATGTTGTATTTGATGAGAATGTGTTTCCCTTTCGTGCACTTCTGAATACCTCCATCACTCTTATGCCAGATGTTTCTTCTACCACACCTATGCCTGATCAATTTGTGGATGTTGCACATGCTCCTGTGTTGCTCCCTGACCATGCTGCAGGTGTTGGCCATGGCGCTCGTCTTGAGCTTCTTGAGGAACAGGCACCGGCACACGCTTCGCGTCCAGATGACGATCGCATGCATGGGGCATGCATACCGGGCGGTACCCAGCAACCCGCGGGAGCTGCGCCCGCAGCTGCCTCGCGGGCATCGCCCTCACCCGTCGCCGCCCCGCGAGCGTCGTCCTCGCCCGCCTCGTGGGAGTCGCCCGAGCCGGCCTCGCAGGAGGTTTCTCCTGGGCCAGCCACGCCAGGCTCGCATGGGCCGGCTTCGGCTCTTGATGGGCCGACCACCCCAGGCTTGCCCGCTCCTTCAGCGCCCAGTGGCTCCGGCGTGGGCCTGGGCGACTTGGCCGTGTCGGGCTCCACACCGCCCGCTTCTCCGACGCCAAGTGGCTCTGGCGTGAGCCTTGGCGACTCGGCGTCGCCTCCTTCATCGCCTGCATCAAGCCCTACGCCGCCACCACAACCCGCTGCTCCTCGACATCGCACACGCAGTCAGCAGGTGTTTTTCACCCTAAGATCCGGACCGATGGGACTGTAGCGTGGTTCGCCGCGTGCATGGCTCATGCTGCTGAGGATCCCACTGCCGAGCCTCGCCATTTTCAGGTTGCACTAGGCATTCCCCACTGGCGTGCCGCGATGGAACAGGACTTTCAAGTGTTGCTGAAGAACGACACCTGGCAGCTTGTTCCTCCAGTATCTGGGGTCAATATCATTGACTCTAAGTGGGTGTTTAAAGTTAAACGGCATGCTGATGGCTCCATTGAGCGTTACAAGGCAAGGCTAGTGGCTAAGGGCTTCAAACAGAGGTATGGTCTTGACTATGAAGACACGTTCAGTCCAGTTATCAAGCCCACTACCATTCGTCTGCTGCTGTCCCTTGCTGTTACTCGAGGATGGTTTCTCCGTCAGCTTGATGTGCAGAACGCTTTTTTGCATGGAGTTCTGGAGGAGGAGGTTTATATGCGTCAGCCACCAGGGTTTGTGGATCCTTCATGTCCTGATCATCTCTGTCGTCTTTTTAAGGCGCTCTATGGGCTTAAGTAGGCTCCCCGTGCCTGGCATGCATGTCTTGGCTCGGTTTTGCGAGCACTTGGGTTCATTCCCTCTACTGCTGACACATCACTGTTTCTTCTTCAGCGCCCTGAGGTTACGATGTATTTACTGGTCTATGTTGATGATATTATTCTCATCAGTTCCTCAGATGTTGCGGCAGATCGTCTTGTGGCTGCGTTGAGTGGTGATTTTGCTGTCAAGGATCTCGGTGCTCTGCACTTCTTCCTTGGTTTGGAGGTCTCGCGGTCTAATGCTGGAGTAACTCTTACTCAGAAGAAGTACGCTCTGGATTTGTTGCGTCGTGCTGGTATGCTGAAGTGTAAACTTGCCACTACTACTATGTCTGTCACTGATCGTGTCACGACCGGTTTTCCAGGTAATAAATTTTCCAGAAAAGACCGTCGTGCTCATCAGCCCCAGGATTACTGTTAGCTGATGAGGCTCCAACTTGATACAGAAATTCCAAGCAAAATACAAAATATGCAGTACAAGACCATTCTGGCCTGTGAGTACAACAAATGGTTTCTAGTGGTTGATGGCGGAAGCGGTTTGTGGATCATCAGTGTCTATGGGACTCCAATTCCCACAGGAACAGCTGACCAGGTTAACTCCTATCTTCGCGAGGCTGCTATCTCCATTGTGTGGGTTCCGGGGCTGGCATCGCATCGCTCCTCTCCGTGCAAGAAAATCTGGCCAAGACAATAGCCAGGGACAAGCCAGTGAGTACTTTGAATGTACTCGCAAACATTATGAACACAGGTATAATATAATAATGATGTGCTGGAAATATTTTATGCTCATGCCGTCAGTCACAAAAGATAAATAAATCTCTGATGCGTGCAAGCAAGTTATTTATAAAATTGCAATAACATAGTAGTATTAAAATTTATGAAATAAATAACAAGCAATGCCACCGTCGGGCGTCTTAGCGACACCACATAAAGGGCTTTAAAAGAAATGCCACAGTCGGGCGTCTGAGCGACACCATATAAAGGGCTTTAAAAGAAATGCCACAGTCGGGCGTCTGAGCGACACCACATAAAGGGCTTTAAAAGAAATGCCACAGTCGGGCGTCCGAGCGACACCACATAAAGGGCTTTAAAAGAAATGCCACAGTCGGGCGTCTGAGCGACACCACATAGAGGGCTTTAAAAGAAATGCCACAGTCGGGCGTCTGAGCGACACCACATAAAGGGCTTTAAAATAAACAATCATAGTGAATATCCCGGAGGTAGAACCATCCCAGAGATACTCGATAATAACAATAATATCACGGGTTAGTCAACAATAATAATAATCATAGTTATCACAAGTCACAAGTAGTAATTCCATTTCTGGTTAACAGTTTCACCTCCGAAGACCGACACTAAGACCGACACTTGACCCGTCCCAGACTGTAATCCTTAACCATGGACACGGCTATTCGAATAGGTTTAATCTCTGCAGAGGGTGTACTCTTTACCCACGAGTAACGGATTTCTTTAGTCCATCGGGACTAATTCCGTCTACGGTCTTTTTGTTGAAAACACACCTAACTTGCACACACCAGCTTATCTCACACGTGTCTGGAATCACCCACGACACCTGTTAAGCAAACTCTAAGTGGGGAGGCTACAACCTCGCGTAGCATGGGATCAAATTTATATCGCGCGCTCTAAGGGGTGGCCTCCCCTCTCGGTCCCAACCGGAAACACACATGCCCCCGGACCAGGTGGCCTGCCTACCAGCTACAATCGGTATCTTCCACCATGGCCTCTCTGTACGGTGTGTGCTAGAAAGAGGTTGACAACTTACTGAACCGTACTCTACTTGCTGTAGAGACGAGTGGTAGTACGAAACAAGTATGGGGGTTACTGGCACAAGACTCGATCTACGGTCGACTCAGGAGGTTTTAGTATTCCCTGCATGATTAGCATGACGAATATATTTCAACCAACAGAGTCACCGCTCATATCACCTTCCCATGCCATACCAGACATAACCGTCCCGACGGAGACCGGCGACAAACTCATGCCTACCCAAGGCAGAGGTTTTCCCGGGTTCCTGCCGGTATGCATGCAAGGCACATGAGGGTGATTATCATCACAAGTGTGTTCATTTCCAACAGCATGGAAATCAATAACATGCACCCATGCATATGATCATATCACATGAAATAACAAGTTTTCTCCAAAGTGAGGTGATGTTATGAACGTGTCATCGAACACACAAAAATATTATGTCGGGGTTCAGAATGCTTGCCTTCAATGTGTGGAAAGGCAGGGTGCACTCCAAAACTTGAAACATTTCTCCTCTCTTCAAAAATCCTATTTTAGCAATATAAAAGAATTAACACAAAATAAAAATAGCACCAAAAATTGTTCTGAAAATTTTTCAAATAAATCTTAAAATAAACTAGGTGAAATTTGAGAGAGGTAGGAAAAAGAATCATTTCATTTGGAGTTGTATTTAAAAAGATATAGGCAGTCAAAGTTTTGGTCAAATCTGATTTTAAATAAAACAGAAAAAGAAAAACGTTTCAGAATGGAATATGCTTTCTAAGAAGGGGTTACGTACTCGCGAGTTTTATGCTTCCACTTACTCCGCGTGGACGGCGCGCGTCTCACTGACAGTGGGCCCGCCTGGCCCACTGGTCAGGTTTGACTGGTCTATTTCTCCCTCCTCTTCCTTCGCCCGAACGGAGGCGGGGCAACGGCGGTCGTCGCCGGCGAACGGTGGCTCCCCGCGGGTTCTAGAGGGTCTGGATGGATCCGCGACTCCAGTGCGGTCCTCCAGGTGGTCACCAGGCCGGTGGGGACGGAGGGAGCTGCCGGCGGCGAGCTTCGCGGCGGAGGAGGCTTCGGGTGGATAGTGAGTTTGGGGCTGCGGTGGTCTCTGACCAAAATCGAGCGGGGGGTTGGGTTCCTGGAAGGAAGGAGGTGTTCTTGGTGAAGAGAAATGGGAGGGAGAGGCCCTGGTGGCGCTGGAAGAGCTGGGGCCATGGCGGCGGTCGCTGCTGCCGGAGGTGGGGAAGATGACCTCCCCGGGTCGATTGGCTGCCACTGGAGGCTTCCTGGAGACCACTTGAGGCTACCTTCGTGCGGAGACGAGCTCGAGGCTCCTTAAATAGGCGAGGCAAGGCGGTTCCGCGGCAGCCGTGGATAAGCTCTCCGGCGAACCGCCTCTCTGTAGCTAGGGCGACGTGGCAGCGACGAGGGCTAGTAGACACGCTTGCGGATGAGCTCGCACTGCTCCAGGGGCCAGGTGGCGAGCGGGAGAGGCTTGGGCGGCGCTGCCCGTGGCAGAGGCGCACTGCCGACGCCGGCGTGCCGCCAAAAGTGCTCTGGCGGTGGCGCTGTAGGGCGCCAGGGCGGGCTGTCGTGTTGGGGCGAGGCGGGGAGTGCATGGTGAGGTCCTGCCGTGTGGGCCAAGACAGGGGCGCGACGCGGCGGCTCGTGTGCGCGGCTGCAATTTGCGCGCTCTGGGCGCGCCGAGCGCATGCCCACCAGATGCTCGGCGAAATGCCATGGCATGCTAGGTGGCTCGGTTGGAGCTGGGGGTTAGCAGGTCTAGGTTTGGGCTTGCAAGGGGATCAGTGGACAAGCTGGTTTGGTCAGGGAATCAGGTTCGCAGTGCAAACCAAAAATTCATGCCAAAACAGATCATGCCCATAAGGTGTTTGACAAAATGCCAAGGGCACTTTGGCAAGTCTTGGAGTGGTCAAAAACTCCAGATCAGTGTCTCCTTAGATGCAAGAGAGAGTGGTAGGGTTAGTTTGGCAAAAGGAGAAACTTGTTTGTGCAAGTTTTACAAAACTTCAATTCTGGACAGGAAATAAATGACATTATTTCATGAACCAAAATTAATCCAATGGGTGCATGCTCCTGGATTTAGGGGTTTGGTAGGGCTGTCTACAAGTAGGAGAAAACACAAGATCTTTGGAGCAAAATTAAATAGGGTTGCAGTAGAAATCACAAGGCTGGACCAGAATGAAAAAGAGGATGATTCACTCAATTTTTTCAAAGAACATAAATAGGTTTTTGCACAAAGTGGAATAATATGCTCCTACTGACCTCCCCTAATTTTGGTAGAAGTTTTAAAGAAATGTTTAAATAGGTTGTAGTGTAAAATTGCTCTCTGGACCAGAGAAGAAAATTTGGTGTAGAGCTCAAAATATCCAATGAATGAAATATATTATTGCACAAAATTGATTTAGAGACATCACATGATATCTCCAAATTTTGGTGAAATTTTTAGTTAAATATATCAAATGGTTGTAGTTCAAAAAGAGCTCCAAATTTTAAAACAAGTCATTTAATGAATAAAGCTCAGGGTGAAATAATTTAATAAATAAATCTCCTGTTTGAAAGATGTTTTTTTAAATGAGAGGGAAAATAAGTCCAATATATTTTGGAAGGATCCACTTGGGAAAAAAATTATTAAAAGAAAAGTTTTGAAATCAACAGAGATATACTTGCATGCAAAAAATTTAAACTCTTGGCAAAATTTTAATAAAAAAAACCTGGTTAAATTTTTGGGGTGTTACAATACTACCCCCCTTAAGAAAAATCTCGTCCTCGAGATTTGCTAAGAGCCGTTGTGAAAAACAAAAGTTCCATATGCGTTCGAGCGGTTGTGAGACTGCTGCCGTGGTGCTGCGTGAATAAAAAAAAATCCACGTAGTGAGGGGATAAATGATGCAGCAATTCAGTAAAAAGAAAACTCATACTAGGATCTTTCGCGGTTACACAAGTTAATCACGAAGAAAAATTACTCATAGCAGTAGAAACTAAATACTCGACTCGTCGCACAAATTTGGGGTACCATGCATAAGATACACGCAAATATAAATGCTGCAAAAACAAATACAGTAGTGACGTCTAAAATGAAAACGGTAACTGGGTGTGGTCCTGATAAAATGTCTCTGGTAAAGGGATACACTCCTCTTCTATCGGAGGAAGTGGATTGACCAGTCGATGTATGCGTCTCTCCGGGTCGGGTCTCAGTGATCTGCCGATGGCAATCTGAGGATTCAGATCAGTGAGATCCTGGAGATAATCCATCACTCGTTGGTTCAAATGCTCTTGAGCGATGATGTACTGGACAAGGTTGGCCAGGACTGGGTCTCTCTCAATGCGTCCACCGGGAAAAGATGTCACTCCTCCGGGTGTTGCACGGCTCGGGAAGTAATAATATCCTCGTTCGCGGGCATAGGGTACTGCGGATCGAAGGCGAGCAATCGCTTCTTTCGCAGCAGCTTCTATGGCCAAGTGTGGGGTTGGCATAGATTTCTCCACGAAGGAAACTTCCGCTGGATCTTGATTGGAGTCTACGGAAGGGATGTGCACTGCTGCCCAATATTCCGAGGTGGAAGGGGTGATTCTAGATTTGAACAGCTCGTACTGGGGTGGCTGGGTAGAACCCATGGTACTGCGGGTAAAATCCCACAATATTTTGACAAAGCTACCTGGGGTTGCATCTGGGGTTCTCAGATGAATGCTGGGGCTCGGCATGACAGGAAAAAGTTGTGAGTGTGGTGCACAAGGTGAGGGTTGCTGGGTAAGGTCACAAGGTGGCCTTTATATAGCAATGGAGCCAGATTCGTTTTACCGTGGTGAAAGGTAATAAATTTGCCAGCTTAGCTCCAAAGGTCGGGTCAGTGTCAGAGATACACATATCTCATAAAGAGACGTGTTATTGTGGTTGTCGTCAGGTTGGTTTTGGTAGTTGTGCCCAGAAAAATATGCAACTATGCGCTGACCAAATATGCAAGGCTACTATTAAAACAGAGGCACAACGACAGGCTGCGTTAATATACACGGTCGCATGATTACAAAGTGAGGATACACTAAGACTCGGCACTACTCGTACGGCTTAGTCTACCTCGTTTATGTCTAAACGGGCGTGCCTGGTGGATGTCAAGGCTTCTCCACGTGTCTCACTGCCGGGATTAGTCGGAGATGGCGGAGGAACTGCAGGGTCGGGGTAGTGATGATGACCATCGCGGGGATTGTTGGCCACAACCCCGTTGGAGTGTGCTCCCAAAAGGCGACGAAGCACTTCTGGGGTGATCAAAGCATCTCGGCTGATGGCTGGAGCTGATCTCGGGGTCTCGATTGGTTGTCCAAACAGCACGACTGGGTTGTCGGCGTTGGGCTCGTTTTCTTCTCTCGCCGGGGCTCGACGAACCAGCTCTCCACGAGCTGCAATTAAATCAATAGTGATTTGATCGCACAGTTCCTCTAGTGCACTTACATAGCGCACTAGGTGCAACAATGCGGGGTCCGTCTCGTGATCTCCGTTGGCAACTTGGGTTGGTCTACCATACCCTTCATGTCCGGGGTAGTAGTGGAACGAGCGACAGTTAACTCTGGGCGACAAGTGTCTGAGATGAACTATAGCTTCTCGAGCGGCTAGCTGGATGGCTTGTGGCTCGAAGGAAGTTGTTCTTCGGGTGAACCTGTAGGGGCGCTCGGGTGACAGTCCCCTACCGTAGATGTGCACAGTGGCCCAAAATTGACGGTCTTCACCGCTCATGGGTCCTTGGTACACAACATATTCTGGTGGCTCCTCTAATGCATAGGCACGACGGGTGAGGTTTGCGAGGATGGTCACAAAACCTCCAAGGTTGGTTGATGTGGTCTCGTTGTGCACTATGGGGCCAGGCATTGTGGCTCGGTTTGGGGTAGCGGCTGTGCTGTGCTGGGTTGAGACTAGCGTGCCCTTTTTATAGGAAAAAGGGGACGGAGTCTTCTTCCGCACGCTTGCGAATGAGGCGCCTTGGGTGCTGGTCACTGGTGTGCGATCGACAGGCTAGGCTGATAGGTTGGGCACCGACTGGCAAAAGTGGCGGGGTCACTGTGTGGCTATCTTGCACGAGAAGCTTGGCTGGGGTTTGGTTAAGGTCTAGTGGGTTGGTTTGCCTAAGTTTTTCGACCTGGCTAAGATAGGATTAGCCAATGGTCAGCCTGGCTCTGATACCAAGTCTGTCACGACCGGTTTTCCGGGTAATAAATTTTCCAGAAAAGACCGTCGTGCTCATCAGCCCCAGGATTACTGTTAGCTGATGAGGCTCCAACTTGATACAGAAATTCCAAGCAAAATACAAAATATGCAGTACAAGACCGTTCTGGCTTGTGAGTACAACAAATGGTTTCTAGTGGTTGATGGCGAAAGCGGTTTGTGGATCATCAGTGTCTATGGGACTCCAATTCCCACAGGAACAGCTGACCAGGTTAACTCCTATCTTCGCGAGGCTGCTACCTCCATTGTGTGGGTTCCGGGGCTGGCATCGCGTCGCTCCTCTCCGTGCAAGAAAATCTGGCCAAGACAATAGCCAGGGACAAGCCAGTGAGTACTTTGAATGTACTCGCAAACATTATGAACACAGGTATAATATAATAATGATGTGCTGAAAATATTTTATGCTCATGACGTCAGTCACAAAAGATAAATAAATCTCTGATGCGTGCAAGCAAGTTATTTATAAAATTGCAATAACATAGTAGTATTAAAATTTATGAAATAAATAACAAGCAATGCCACAGTCGGGCGTCTGAGCGACACCAAATAAAGGGCTTTAAAAGAAATGCCACAGTCGGGCGTCTGAGCGACACCACATAAAGGGCTTTAAAAGAAATGCCACAGTCG
>NC_041389.1:600941702-600967083 GCF_002162155.2 Triticum dicoccoides | reverse complement strand
TAACAGAAATGCCACAGTCGGGCGTCTGAGCGACACCACATAAAGGGTTTTAAAAGAAATGCCACAGTCGGGCGTCTGAGCGACACCACATAAAGGGCTTTCAAAGAAGTGCCACAGTCGGGCGTCTGAGCGACACCATATAAAGGGCTTTAAAATAAACAATCATACTGAATATCCCGGAGGTAGAACCATCCCAGAGATACTCGATAATAACAATAATATCACGGGTTAGTCAACAATAATAATAATCATAGTTATCACAAGTCACAAGTAGTAATTCCATTTCTGGTTAACAGTTTCACCTCCGAAGACCGACACTTGACCCGTCCCAGACTGTAATCCTTAACCATGGACACGGCTATTCGAATAGGTTTAATCTCTGCAGAGGGTGTACTCTTTACCCACGAGTAACGGATTTCTTTAGTCCATCGGGACTAATTCCGTCTACGGTCTTTTTGTTGAAAACACACCTAACTTGCACACACCAGCTTATCTCACACGTGTCTGGAATCACCCACGACACCTGTTAAGCAAACTCTAAGTGGGGAGGCTACAACCTCGCGTAGCATGGGATCAAATTTATATTGCGCGCTCTAAGGGGTGGCCTCCCCTCTCGGTCCCAACCGGAAACACCCATGCCCCCGGACCAGGTGGCCTGCCTACCAGCTACAACCGGTATATTCCACCATGGCCTCTCTGTACGGTGTGTGCTAGAAAGAGGTTGACAACTTACTGAACCGTACTCTACTTGCTGTAGAGACGAGTGGTAGTACGAAACAAGTATGGGGGTTACTGGCACAAGACTCGATCTACGGTCGACTCAGGAGGTTTTAGTATTCCCTGCATGATTAGCATGACGAATATATTTCAACCAACAGAGTCACCGCTCATATCACCTTCCCATGCCATACCAGACATAACCGTCCCGACGGAGACCGGCGACAAACTCATGCCTACCCAAGGCAGAGGTTTTCCCGGGTTCCTGCCGGTATGCATGCAAGGCACATGAGGGTGATTATCATCACAAGTGTGTTCATTTCCAACAGCATGGAAATCAATAACATGCACCCATGCATATGATCATATCACATGAAATAACAAGTTTTCTCCAAAGTGAGGTGATGTTATGAACGTGTCATCGAACACACAAAAATATTATGCCGGGGTTCAGAATGCTTGCCTTCAATGTGTGGAAAGGCAGGGTGCACTCCAAAACTTGAAACATTTCTCCTCTCTTCAAAAATCCTATTTTAGCAATATAAAAGAATTAACACAAAATAAAAACAGCACCAAAAGTTGTTCTGAAATTTTTTCAAATAAATCTTAAAATAAACTAGGTGAAATTTGAGAGAGGTGGGAAAAAGAATCATTTCATTTGGAGTTGTATTTAAAAAGATATAGGCAGTCAAAGTTTTGGTCAAATCTGATTTTAAATAAAACAGAAAAAGAAAAATGTTTCAGAATGGAATACGCTTTCTAAGAAGGGGTTACGTACTCGCGAGTTTTATGCTTCCACTTACTCCGCGTGGACGGCGCGCGTCTCATTGACAGTGGGCCCGCCTGGCCCACTGGTCAGGTTTGACTGGTCTATTTCTCCCTCCTCTTCCTTTGCCCGAACGGAGGCGGGGCAACGGCGGTCGTCGCCGGCGAACGGTGGCTCCCCGCGGGTTCCAGAGGGTCTGGATGGATCCGCGACTCCAGTGCGGTCCTCCAGGTGGTCACCAGGCCGGTGGGGACGGAGGGAGCTACCGGCGGCGAGCTTCGCGGCGGAGGAGGCTTCAGGTGGATAGTGAGTTTGGGGCTGCGGTGGTCTCTGACCAAAATCGAGCGGGGGGTTGGGTTCCTGGAAGGAAGGAGGTGTTCTTGGTGAAGAGAAATGGGAGGGAGAGGCCCTGGTGGCGCTGGAAGAGTTGGGGCCATGGCGGCGGTCGCTGCTGCCGGAGGTGGGGAAGATGACCTCCCCGGGTCGATTGGCTGCCACTGGGGGCTTCCTGGAGACTGCTTGAGGCTACCTTCGTGCGGAGACGAGCTCGGGGCTCCTTAAATTAGCGAGGCAAGGCGGTTCCACGGCGGCCGTGGATAAGCTCTCCGGCGAACCGCCTCTCTGTAGCTAGGGCGACGTGGCAGCGACGAGGGCTAGCAGACACGCTTGCGTATGAGCTCGCACTACTCCAGGGGCCAGGTGGCGAGCTGGAGAGGCTTGGGCGGCGCTGCCCGTGGCAGAGGCGCACTGCCGACGCCGGCGTGCCGCCAAAAGTGCTCTGGCGGTGGCGCTGTAGGGCGCCAGGGCGGGCTGTCGTGTTGTGGCGAGGCGGGGAGTGCGTGGCGAGGTCCTGCCGTGTGGGCCAAGACAGGGGCGCGACGCGGCGGCTCGTGTGCGCGGCTGCAATTTGCGCGCTCTGGGCGCGCCCAGCGCACGCCCACCAGATGCTCGGCGAAATGCCATGGCATGCTAGGTGGCTCGGTTGGAGCTGGTGGTTAGCAGGTCTAGGTTTGGGCTTGCAAGGGGATCAGTGGACAAGCTGGTTTGGTCAGGGGATCAGGTTCACAGTGCAAACCAAAAATTCATGCCAAAACAGATCATGCCCATAAGGTGTTTAACAAAATGCCAAGGGCACTTTGGCAAGTCTTGGAGTGGTCAAAAACTCCAGATCAGTGTCTCCTTAGATGCAAGAGAGAGTGGTAGGGTTAGTTTGGCAAAAGGAGAAACTTGTTTGTGCAAGTTTTACAAAACTTCAATTCTGGACAGGAAATAAATGACATTATTTCATGAACCAAAATTAATCCAATGGGTGCATGCTCCTGGATTTAGGGGTTTGGTAGGGCTGTCTACAAGTAGGAGAAAACACAAGATCTTTGGAGCAAAATTAAATAGGGTTGCAGTAGAAATCACAAGGCTGGACCAGAATGAAAAGGAGGATGATTCACTCAATTTTTTCAAAGAACATAAATAGGTTTTTGCACAAAGTGGAATAATATGCTCCTACTGACCTCCCCTAATTTTGGTAGAAGTTTTAAAGAAATATTTAAATAGGTTGTAGTGTAAAATTGCTCTCTGGACCAGAGAAGAAAATTTGGTGTAGAGCTCAAAATATCCAATGAATGAAATATATTATTGCACAAAAGTGATTTAGAGACGTCACATGATATCTCCAAATTTTGGTGAAATTTTTAGTTAAATATATCAAATGGTTGTAGTTCAAAAAGAGCTCTAAATTTTAAAACAAGTCATTTAATGAATAAAGCTCAGGGTGAAATAATTTAATAAATAAATCTCCTGTTTGAAAGATGTTTTTTTAAATGAGAGGGAAAATAAGTCCAATATATTTTGGAAGGATCCACTTGGGAAAAAAAATTTAATATTAAAAGAAAAGTTTTGAAATCAACAGAGATATACTTGCATGCAAAAATTTTAAACTCTTGGCAAAATTTTAATAACAAAAACCTGGTTAAATTTTTGGGGTGTTACAGATCGGTTGTCTGCTTTTGATGGAGATCCTCTCTCCCCTGATGATGCCACTGAGTATCGCAGTCTTGTTGGAGGTCTGCAGTATCTTACTATCACCAGACCAGATGTCTCTTATGCAGTCAATCGTGTCTGTCAGTTTCTCCATGCACCCACAACATCCCATTGGTCAGCTGTGAAGCGTATTCTGCATTATATATGTCTAACTGCATCTCATGGTTTGCTCCTCCAGCGTGCGCCGTCTTATGAGATCTCAGCCGATGCAGACTGGGCTGGTAGTCCTGATGACCGGCGATCCACCCGGGGGGGGAGGGTATGCAGTGTTTCTTGGCTCTAACTTGATTGCATGGAATGCTCGCAAGCACGCTACGGTGTCTCGCAGCAGCACGGAAGCCAAGTACAAAGCAGTTGCTGATGCGATGGCTGAGATCATTTGGGTTCAGTCCTTGCTGAGAGAGTTGCGAGTCCCTTCAGCTCGTTCTCCAGTGCTTTGGTGTGATAACATTGGTGCTACATACTTGTCATCTAATCCAGTGTTTCATGCTCGGACAAAACACATTGAGGTTGATTATCACTTTGTTCGAGAGCGTGTTGCACAGAAGCTGCTTAGCATCAAGTTCATACCATCAAAGGATCAACTTGCTGACATCTTCACGAAGCCTCTTCCACAACCACAGTTTATAGGCTGCAGGGGCAATCTTAACTTAGTCTGTACTTCAAGCCACAGTTAAGATTGAGGGAGGGTGTTAGACTGTATATGTATATGTAATCTTGTTTATACGTAGACTTGTGTATACACCTTGTACTTGTACCCTTTGGTACTTATATATAATGAGATAGCCGCACCCCCCAAGGGTGTCGAGCAGTTGCCCCAATATCCTGGTTTAATAGGGGGGGGAGATTATATGCTTTGTGATTTGTGAATGTCGCGTGTCATCCATCAGGGCCGGGTCTCACCTGCTTTATATGAGACCTGATCTCATATAATTTTTTTCCGGTTCGGGCGGTGTAGATTCTAGACTTTTTGGTTCGAACACGCGCTCCCTCTATCTCCATGCGAGGTCTGTTTCCGTGATATGTTGTTAAGCTGGAAACTGGCGGACGCTCGCAGCTGAGCTCTCACTTTTGGCCTGCACTTTGCAAATAGTTAAAGTTAACGAGGAGATCGATCGATCATGGACAATAATGAGAGCACGGTACAGGCCGGTCGGGAGATCGATCTATCTACTACTAGCTCTCATAGCTCGATGTTCAATCTGTCGCGAAAAAGAAAGAGAGGGACTCGACGCTCAACAGTGCACACGTACCGGGCCTCAGCAGTGAACAGTGAACGGGAGCCCGGGCTACGGAGACACCGTGGAGCCGGACGTGACGGAGGCGGCAGCAAGGCAGGGACCGGGACCAAATATCAGGTGCGCTGGCGATCGACGGGACGAGCGAGCAGCCGGCGGTCGCGGGTTCGTCCGTGTCGCGTGCCCTCCCGCGCATGCGTGGTCAGTTCACTGTGTGCCCGTGGTTTAGTTTTTTTCGTTTTTCTTTCTTTGTTTCTCATTTTCGTAAAGATAATAAATTCTATTTTAGGGCATGTACAATGGTTGATAAGATAGTCTTATCTTAAGTCTTGCATGTGATTTAGAGATGGCAAAAAATTTTGTCTACAATGGGTCATATCTTAGCCTTATCTTCAATAACTAGTAATTCCTAAAATTGTGGTGAGACATATTGTGCTAAGAGATCACCTCTTGTCTTCTCTTAAATAAGAGAAGACAAGTCTTTTCTTATGAGTTCTCTTTCCTCCACCTCATCATCTATCCTACATGGCATTGCTAAGATAGAACCATTGTACATGCCCTTACATTTTTGTAATCACAATACACACCTTTTAGAACAACACGTACCCACTTTGTCTTCCCCTAAGGGGTACTCACTTGTCTTAGGAGTGACAAAAAATACCAGCAGACGCAAAAATAAGTTACACGTAGGAGGACTTGAACTCAGGACAACACACTAGCAAAGACCGCACCTTACCAGTAACCGCGACGGCTGCTAGCGATTATATACAGGGCTTCGCTTTAAAAAACTAACAGAAGCGTTCTTATATGAAAACATTCCTGATTTTTTTAAATATTTCTGGAACAAAATGTGAACAATTTTGAGAAATTCCATTTTTTTCAAGTGTGACACGGCAACTTTTTTTCCAAACACGTGTATTACATTTTCTTAATGATAATAAAGATTTTAAAAAATTATAGAACATTTTATTTCATTGCGTAATTTTTTTAAAAAAAATCAGGTTTGAAAATAATTCCCTCAAAAAACAAAAAAAGAGAACAAAAAACTGATTTTGTTTTCAAAAAATGTTTCTTTTGTCAAAAGTATTCGGAATTTGATGAAAAAGTTCGCACTTTAAAAAATGTTTGGCCATTTAAACAAAATACGTTTAAAAAAATTGCTCTAAAAAAATGTTTTCAATGCCGACTTTGCGGTCTGTTATTAACTATGTTTGAGCTTTGAATTATATATCACTAACAGCCACGTACTCTGGTGGCTGGCAGGTGAAGGGCAGCAGCGCCTAGTCGCAAGTTCAATACCCCGAAGTGTCTACTTTTGCTTTTACGTCGCGCCTTAAAGAAACGTATTAAAGAAAAACATTGCTTCACGCCCGATGGGCCGGCCCAATCGTGTCTGCAGCCAACAATCCCGGTATTTGATCTGCCACATCCACAATCCCTGTTTGGGAATGTTCTCAAGGTTCAAAATAGACCGGGATTGAAGAGTTTGGTGTGCTGATTTCCGGGATTACAAGTTCAGGATTCGATTTGGCTTTTACCTACAAGTTCAAGGTTTATTTTGGACTTTTTTCTTTTTCTCTACTGTCATCGCGCGCGCGCGCACGCGGCCGGCACGTACGGCGACAACTTTTACGTGCCTGTGCTGCTGCGCGGGGCCACGTACAACATGCGTGGCGTCGCCGGCAGCCGGCTGTTTCCTCTGCACGGCTTTCACGGTCTGCGGCGGCGGGCAAGGCCACCCACAAGGGCATGTTTACGTGTACCGTATGGCTTTCGATTTGCGACCATGCGACGGCGAACAAGCACAAGAACCCAAATGGGCCAGTTCGCGGGAACTGTTCTGTGATTTGGATCCGTTTGGTCGTACAGGTAATCAATATATTATTCCGGTAAAAAAATGTTGATTAAGTTAAGTGGTAAGCAAACACAACGTTTAGAATGAATATATAGGTTCTGTGGGAGGCAAAGTCACAATCCATTGTCGTCCAGCCCGGTTAGGATACCTGGCTTTCACCCAGGCGACCCGGGTTCAAATCCCGGCAATGGAGGCCAATCTTTTTTCTTTTTCTTTTGCGCTATCGAACTGGTAACTCTAAACGTCCATAGTCACCGCATCTTCTTGCTCGCCTAATTATGGACCGTTTTTTTTTACCCAATCCAAGGGTGCGTTTGGCTACAAGTGGGTAGCTAATGTTTTGGATGATACTCCTGTATCACCATCAGCAAGAAAAACGAAATAAAAGTTGGCTAGAGCATGCCGAAGTTTTTTTTTAATGAGCATGCCGAAGTTTTGGCGAATATCCATGCATCACTCTCTTTAGACGTGGATACCGAGCCAGAGACATATTTTTAGGTATGGCAAATCGAATGTTTTTCATGTAAATTGTGTTTGTCGAGGATGCAAGTTTAGGTGAGTTTTTTTTTTGAGAGAGAATGAGCATGCCGATGTTTTGGCGAATATCCGTGCATTACTCTCTTTGGACGTGGATACCGAGTCAGAGACATATTTTTAGGTATGGCGGATCAAATGTTTTTCATGTAAATTGTGTTTGTCGAGGATGCAAGTTTAGGTGCCCAGCGTGGCAATTCGGCCCCATTTTATTTTTTGCCAGAACAATTGTCGTGCTTACGAACTAAATTTGACATCTTCGGGTCAATATAAATTGTTATAACAATGCTCGATTTGTCATGTCTAATAATCTAATATCAGATTTTTAGCCTTTTCGCTGTCTTTTTGGTGATGGTTGAAAAAAATAGCAGCCCGAAATGTTGGGAACAATTAAGCTAGACTAAGTTCGCTAACACCCGCATCAAGGTGGTGCCCCACTTTCCAGGGGACTTCCTAGCCACATTCTAGCATTTGCATCACTGCGACCTTGTCACCGTGCTCCTCGACGGGTTCTCCAGAGATGGCCTCGACGTCCATGTCGCGAAGTGGAGGCTCAATGCGCATGTTGACACCATCGATGCGTACCACCACATCTAACTTTCTATCAAGAACATTCCATTGAACGCCTGGAACGACACTGTTGTTGACAAGGTGCTTGGCCTCGACACTTTTTCTGCATTACTTTGACATCGCCACCACCAGACGTGAGGGCGCTGCCACTCTCAGCCTTTGGGTGTGGTCATTAAACCCGTATGTCGTCCCAAAGGTTACCTGGCTAACGGTGGGAAACAACCAGCCGATGGGTGCCTTTCATGGCGTGTCGACGATCATGGGGAGGCGGGGGCTCCTACGTTGTGTCGTTTCCTATCTCGACCTCCATGAGGATTTCAACCCCGATGCCGATGGTGTGGCGCCTATCGCTCCTCCCACCTAATTTTACTGGCGGCACGGTGTTGAAAGAACACGTGGTGCCCCCATGTGTGGTTTTGGTAATTGATGATATTCTCTATGGACTAATGGTTGCATTGAGTTATATTTGAAGGTTTTGTCCATAGGCATTTCTTGAAGTCCATGTGTTGGTTTCAAGGAGTTTATGAGTTGACCAAGGTGTTATTAAGGAATTATTCAAAGATTGGTCATGCGAGTGTTGAGCTTATTGCAAACATGTCTTGAAGAAGAAGAGTGTGTGATCATTCATGTTTACCTTCAAGACATCATCCAAATGAAGAGAGTTGGAAAGATTCAAGGTTGATCAAGACTAAGTACAAAGAGTGATTCAAGTTGATCAACACACAAAGTGTAGAATATGTACCGAGAGGGATCAAGTGATCCCATGGTATGATAAGTATTGTCCATTACGGTTTGTGTACTAACCCATGATCTACGTGAGAGTTCTATGTGGGGTTAGGTATGTTTTCATGGGCTTGCATCAAGAGGAAGATATCATACAACCCATGGATAGAATGACATCAATCGTCATCAAGATTGCGGCGTGCAAGTTCAAGTGGAGCATCACGAAAAGATCAAGTGCTTGAAGCTTGCCGTCCATTGTGATGACAATGGACTTGTGAAGACGTGTCGAAGAGTGGCTCACCCATAGTGGAGTATGGGGGAGCAATCAACTAGTCTTCATCGATCCAACGCAATCAAGAAAGGTAGTACATCTTGAGGAGGACAAGATCGTCATCATCTAGCTCAAGTGGATCATGCGCAAGGCAAAGGTTTGCCCTTGATAGGTTTTCTATTTTACCGGTCTCATGGTGGTAGTTGGGAGACCGGGTTACATGATCGATTGTCATACTATCAAGGGGGGGGGGTCTCAAGTTGGTAGCTTGATCGTATCGTTCATAGAGAGCTCAAACCATTGCATCATTGCATCATCTTTCTTGGTTCTTGCTTGGTATTTCTCTTAGTGAGTTTTAGAGCTTATGGTCATTTTCATGACAAGCTCGAGTTCATCGAAAACGGAGTTCACATGCATCTTCTACGATGTTTTTGATGTTGGAGTTTTTGCGGGTTCTCTTTGTGAGTCTTAGAGATTATGGTCATCTTGATGACAAACTCGAGTTCATCAAAAACGGAGTTCACATGCATCTTCTATGATGTTTTCGATGCTGGAGGTTATGTCGGTTCTTTTCTGTTGGAGGATTCACTCCTCTATATGTTAGGCATACCTCCCCTGCCTCTTCTTCGTTTTTTGGTGCTACTCATCATCCTCTATCCAACAAGCTTGAGTTTGCTCAATTCGGAGCTCGTTTGCAGAAGTTGTGATAGTTATGGTTTTCCTTGGAGTATACTTGTTTTCGTGGAAGTGGCATAAGGGGGACGCCAGCGGTAGTACCGCGGCTCCGGAGCGGCAGTACCGCCGAAAGCCATGTTTCATAGCAGTAGTACTTCCCATGGCCACAGGCGGTAGTACGGCTCCGGTTCCGCGCTAATACCGCCTCGACTCGAGACCTGCGTGTCTCGTGTCGGGTTCAGCGGGAGTAGGAGCGGTGGTACCGCCCTACTACCGCTACTAGTGCCGCTCAACGGCCCTCCTCTCTGTTCCTTCTCCCTTAGACGTTGTGCGAGGACCCAGCGGTAGTACCGCTGGGCCGAGCGGCAGTACCGCTCCCTTAAGTAGTAGTACCGCCCGCTGCAGGCTGTGAATGGGGATAACAGTTGGATTTTCCCCCTCCTATAAAAGGGGGTCTTCTTTCCCATTGCCTTATCTCTTTAGCTCGTGTTCTTACCCCATTGTTGACCTTCTTCGAGCTTGCTATCTCTCAATCCCTCCATGGATTCTTGCTAGTTTTTTTGGGGGTGGGGGAGAGAAAGGAGATCTAGATCCACACTTCCACCAATCACTTTCTCTATGTGAGGGGAACTCCTTGGATCTAGATCTTGGAGTTCTTGGTGTGTCTCCTTCTTGTTCTTCCTCTCTTTTTCCTCCATAGCTTTTGTTGCTTTTGGTGGGATTTGAGAGTGAGGGACTTGGACACTCCGTGTGCCCTTGCCATTGTATTTGGTGCATCGGTTTGAGTTCTCCATGGTGATATGTGGAAGTTACAAGTTGAAAAGCTTATTACTCTTGGGTGCTTGGTACCCTTAGCTTGTTCCTCTTGGGTGCTTGGGCGCCCTAGACGGTTGGTGGTGTTCGGAGCTCAATCATTATGGTGTAAAGCTCCGGGTAAGTGTCGGGGTCGCCAATTAGGTTGTGGAGATTGCCCCGAGCAATTTGATGGGTACCGGTGATCGCCCCAAGGTTTGCCAGAGTGTACGGGTTCGGTGACCGCCTCCAAGGGTTGCCATTTGCATAGGTTCGGTGACCGCCCTCAAGGGTCCCTTAGTGGAATCACGACATCTTGCATTGTGCGAGGGCGTGAGGAGATTACGGTGGCCCTAGTGGCTTTTTAGGGAGCATTGTGCCTCCACACCGCTCCAAACGGAGGTAGCATCCGCAGGGGTGTGAACTTCGGGATATATCATTGTCTCCGCGTGCCTCGGTTATCTCTTACCCGAGCTCTTTACTTATGCACTTTACTTTATGATAGCCATAGTGTTTCATGTTATATATCTTGCCACCACTTAGTTATTTATCTTGCTTAGCATAAGTTTTTGGCGCACATAGGTGAGCCTAGTACCGCTAGGTTTATTCTGCATTTGTTCAAGCCTAAACCGTAATTATTTTAAAGTGCCCATTCACCCCCCTCGAGGCGACATCCACGATCTTTCAACCTCCATGAGGATTTCAACCCCGATGCCAATGGCGTGGCGCCTAATTGCCCTCGCTTCTCCCACCAGATTTTACTGGCGGCACGGTGTGGTCGATGGAGAGGCACGAATGCACGATCACAACAAGCCGCCGGGATATCGCCGTGATGATAGAGACAAGCTTAAAGATGATCAAGAAAGCAGCGGGCATCACGATGAATGGCAACCATCCTGGCGCGACTGTATCTTCAGAAGCAGATCAAGGGAAACAGAAAGGCTCCAGGGCGTTGGTCCTTTGGGGCACAGGCACGAAGACCTCCCGGCTCGCATCGACAAGATCAAGCCGGATCCGATAGGAAAGCGACGACAGCGTCGCGTCGGCGACTCATTTTTTAGTCAGTAATAGGTGTTCGATGGTCTCAAAATCTTAATGTAATTTTAATTAATATTTGAGTTGTTTTGTACTTCCGATGAACTTCTAATAATAGATCTGATCTTTTCCGAAAAAGCTAAAACATGTGCGAGACCTGAACCGGTTTTCAAATCACGACGCAACTGGGCAGCTCCATATCTGTGCCCCCCACAACTGCGTGCTACAAATCCTCTCCCACAAAAATTCTTGACTTGAGTCAGCTTCGGTTTAAACGAAATCTGCAATTCAGGTTCAATTCAAAAAACAAAAAGAAAAACTGCAATTCAGGTTAATCTCGAGCGTTGATTGCCCATGTACATCCGGAGATGTGCGGTTGGAAGCAGGCTGGATGAACTCAAACTGACGACCTTCGCACTCGGCACTCGCAGAGCGAAAGCTTATCCCCCTCCGGCCGTGGCCTATCCACCCCGCGCGCACGCACACCCAGCAGGCAAACCATGGCGCTCTCCGTCTCCTCCCTCGCCTCGGCCTTCTCCCACCTCTCCCTCCCCTCCACCTCCGCTCCCCACCCGCTCCCTCTCCTCCGCCTCCACCCCACCACCCGCCGCGCCGCTCGCCTCGTCCTCTTCGCCTCCGGGGCCGACGCCGCCGAGCCGGTCCTCGAGGCGGAGGCGCCTGCCGCCGACGACGGGCCCGAGGAGGTGCTCGCGGTCGAGGCGGAGGAGGACGCGCTCTCCGGGCTGGCGCTGCGCAAGTACGTGAAGCAGCGGCTGCCCGGGGGATTCGCCGCGCAGCGGATCACCGCCACGGGCCGCCGGAAGATGGCGTCCGCCCGCGTCGTCCTCCAGGAGGGCACCGGGAAGGTCTTCATCAACTTCCGCGACGCCAAGGTGGTTGTCTCCTTCCTCTATTCGATGAATGCACCTCCTGGTTTCACAAACTGCCGCAACATTATGTGACTCTGAATGTGGCATGGCTCTAGAATTAGCTATCCGTCGAATGCTTGGTTGTCCCCTATGCTTGGTTGTTAGGATACCTGCTCATTGCTAATGTAGTAATCGATCCCAGTCATGTCTATGTTTACAAGTAGTTGAGTACTGGAACATGGGTTGCATTTCATGTTACAGGCTCTGAGATTCTAGTTTGTCAGGTGCTAATTGGTCTGCATAAATTCATTTAGATAAACAACAATGCAGACTTGTCGCAGATTTTAACCTGTTAGGTTAATCAGTCCCTCCTTGTGTTTTTCGTTTGCGGTAATGCACGGCCTAAAATACTATTTGGGCAAAATTGGTGCGGGGATGTTCGGTGGTAAAACACCTCAAAGGGGAAACTTATTTTCAGATGTCATATCAAGCGGAAGATGTGACCGGAGCACTTGACTCTGTGAATAGATTAGCAGAATGAGGGTTGCAAGCTTAACTAGTGAAAGGAGGATTCTGCATTTCACACGGTTAGGATGTTTAATAGCATGTTACTTCTATCCTGTTCATAGTGCTGGATACTCACTTCACTGGCTCTATTTGCTTCACATTGTTGCCATCACCAAGAATGCAGTTTGGTAACTGATGTTGAATGTGGTTTCCAAATGCCTAAGATTTAGATTCTATATAGTGAGCATACTTGAAATGATGTAACGTCTTTGTTCATTTGCTCAAGGACCATGATACTGACACAAGTTCAGTCATCAAATTTCATGGGGAAAAATATTCTTCTCTTTGACGTACGTTGCGCGCAGCTATTTGGATGAATGACCAACTATGATGCTGCTAACTTCATTAAGGTTAAACTGTAGCAAAAAAGATAGTTTCAGCTGCATATATACTAAATGAGTAAATTATGGTGCTAACGTCATTAAGGCACAGCTTTTCTTTTTCTGTACCTGAGGGAATACATGGAAATAACAAAAAATTGATAAATATTCAGTCGCTTGCCTGTACTTATATACTTGAAATATGCAGGAGTATTTGCAAGCGAATCCGATGTGGGTGGAGTATTGCAAGATCCCCCTGGTGACTCTAGGGTTTGAGAACAACTACGACGTCTTTGTGAAAGTTCAGGGAGGCGGCCTCTCAGGCCAGGCCCAGGCGATCTGCCTCGGCGTGGCGCGTGCCCTGCTGAAGATCAGCCCTGCCAACAGAGTCCCTCTGAGGTCAGAAGGCTTGCTGACGAGAGACACTCGCGTCGTCGAAAGGAAGAAGGCGGGTCTCAGGAAGGCGCGCAAGCGTCCCCAGTTCTCCAAGCGTTAAGCAGGATACTTCATTGTTGTTAGAGTCGTTTCTGCGCCATCTTTCCCCACTTGAAAAAAGTCCCTCTCGTGTCTTTGTTCTGTGCTGGACGCCACAGATTTGTAACATTCGTTTTCTGAAAGCATTTTTCTTGAGGTTACAGAAGACAGGTTTCTTCAAATCGTTCCACTGAGTCTGACGTGGTTGCTCAAACTCGAAGCGTGGCTTTCTCATTGAGTGAGCGTTTATATGAAGTCATTTGAAAAGCTATCAACATCCGCGGCAGTTTTCAGAGTGATATTTGTTTGTCTGATGGAGATTCGAAATGCGAACAAGTATGTCGCCTCTCGGTATCTGGTTGGACCGCAAAACTTCAAATTTTATAATCAAATTTTCTCCCACTTAATTGAATTGTGCTTTTCATCTAAAAAAAAGAAAAAAAAAGATGTTAACTGATGTGGCAATTCTGTTTTTTTTTTTGAGGCAGTGTGGCAATTCTGCTGGAGCGGGACAGACTGCAGAGAGGAACAAAGAGAGTGCAAAAGGTAGCAAAGCGACCAGTCCACACGCCGACCGAGCCGAACCAGGCCCATCACGATTTCCACCACGCGCGGCCTAACGGAGCCCACCACGGAAGCCGAACCCTCTCCTCTTCGCCGTCCCCAGCTCCGTCGGTCCACCCATGTCGTCCTCCTCGTCGCTGATCCAAGGCATCTCCATCTCGGTCTCCGACGACGACGAGGCCTCCGGGAAGGTGCGCGTCCGCGTGCGCCGCAAGCGCAACCGCCACCCGGTCTCCGCCCGCCGCCGCTTCCTCCGCCGCGCCGCTCGGCTGGGCGGCCCGCTCCTCCTCGCCGCCCTCGCCGTCTCCCTCTTCGCCTATGAGTACTACCGCCTCTCCCCGTTCCACTCATCCTCCTCGTCCGCTCCGCCGCCTCCGCCTCCGACGCAGGCCGCCGGCAACCTCAGCCGCGTCGACCGCGCCGACCGCGCCCGGAAGTGTAAGCTCGCGCCTGATAGCTAAACCCTAAATTGGCGTGGATAGAACTGCGTCTTAGTTTAATCCTGTTATTCTTTATTTTAATTTGGCGATCTGGAGGTCTGCCTATATTATAATGCCCTGTTCAGTTAGTCTGTATTGTGGTGATGGAGGTGATACCACAGTATGATGAGCTGACCCAGCGACCTGCTTAGCTGTGCTGTAGTTTTATATCCCTATTATTGAGCTATCTATTTATTTTCTGATCTGAATGATGCAATCTGATCTGTTGATCGTAGTTTCCCCTGCTTACTGCCTACTTCCAGTGCTAGTTAGAGGATTTATTTTAGGGGCTTGTGTGGGCGTTAAATAATGCAAGTTGCCCTAAAGCGTTTGTCTGAATGTTAAGGTTATTCAAACTCAAAGTGAGGTGCCGATTTATATTTCAGCCTTAATACAACTGTACAGCGGGTTATGTGGCTTATTCTGATGCACTAACTTACTCTTGTGGAAGTTATTCATGTACTGAGTAATAGGAAAGGTTGGCTACTAACTCTCTTTTGTTTAGCACATGTAAGGTTCTAGCCCATCTTTGATATTGATTCTTTTGATTTCTTCTGGTATACTATGCTATTTTATTTCTTTTTCTACCTTTTTGCCTTCTGGAGTAACAGTGTGATTATTTCTTAGATCAAATATCAGTGTAAACCATTATGACATGTGCTTCCTCATGAATTCAGTGTTATATTGACAGCATGCCTGAAGATGCTCGATACTGAGATGCTTCAAAATCTGGAACTTCGTGAACCCCCTGAACAAAATCTGCCAGTCAAGGAAGTTGTGTACAGGTCCAGTCTGCCCCATCTTGAAGATAACGTTTCATCCCGTATGACGAATTCGCGATTTAATTCATTCACGGGATATCAGACCCTTACTGAAAGAGAAGAGAGTTTCAAGGTTTTGTTCAGGCTCTATATTTCATGAAGTTTTTGAAAATTATGTAAGATATTGGAGTTGCTCTATGAAATATGTGTGTTCTTGTTTAGTACCATATGTGCAGATAGTAGATACTACATGATAAACATTGTCAAAAAAGCAAAATGCTAAACTGTGGAAAATTATGTGTTAGCTGCCATCCTCACTTTTTTTCAATTCTACTAATGCTTCAGCCAAAGGAAACTACAGTGGTTCATTGTGGCTTCTACAGTGAAAATGGAGGGTTCAGAGTTTCTGATGTAGATAAAGATTACATGAGATCTTGCAGAGTTGTTGTGGCCACTTGTGCGTTTGGTGGAGGGGATGACCTTCACCAGCCTATAGGGATGACAGAAGTGTCTGTCAAAAAGGTTTAGTACTTCTCTTGCATTGGGTGTTGATGTCTTGAGCTTCTTTCCTGCCTATCCGCTGATACTTGTTGTTTTGCTAGGTATGCTATGTTGCATTCTGGGATGAAGTCACTCTCTCAGCTCAACATGAGGAAGGCAAGAAGATTGGTGAAGATCTCAGGATTGGCCTTTGGAGGATCATTCTTGTGAGAGACCTTCCTTTCACAGATCAACGGCTGAATGGCAAAATTCCCAAGGTACCATCTGAAAACCCTGTGCCTTCATTGTCATGATGAGAGAAAAAATGTTAGTAGAAGCCTCAACATTATGCTTCCTATATTCATCTTGTTGTACTCTATGGACAACAGAGCTAGGAGGAGATTGTCTTACAGATATTGCATTCTATTTTTTCAAGAACAGATATTACATTCTATTTTTTCAAGAACAGATATTACATACTCGCTCTGTAAACTAATATAAGATCGTTTTTACAGAGGGAGTACATTCTATGATCAGTGCATATGATGTCTGTGTAGGGTGAATCCTTTCCATCAGAAGCTGACTTCCATTTTGCTATTCTATTGTCTCCAGCTGATAAGCCATCGCCTTTTCCCTATGGCAAGATACTCGATTTGGGTGGATTCGAAGTCCCAGTTCCGGAGAGATCCACTAGGAGTCATTGAGGCCCTTCTGTGGCGCTCAAACTCTTCCTTGGCATTATCGGAACATGGAGCTCGGAGCAGCTTGTATGACGAGGGTAACGCGATTGTTAAGAAACACAAAGCAACCCCAGAAGAAGTTAAAATACAGTTGGATCAGTACCGGCAAGATGGCATTCCGGATGACAAACGATTCAACGGAAAGAAAGGTTGGCTACTAATCCTGACTTGCTTGCCCTCATTTGCTTTCACTGTTCTTATCATACCTGGCATAGCTTGATGCATTAACCAACTTCATTGGTGATGCTGTTATGTTGTTCCCAACTTACCAGTGTCCTAGTTTTGTTTCTCTAGATTGCACATCAACATCACTCCTACCTGGCTCTCACGTTATGCCGCCCTGCATAGTGTGCAACATAGATGGCTGGCCATTCATTCACCTCATAGGAAAAGTCAGCAGGATGGGCTTAAACGAGAGCAGACATCAGTGTCGTACGTATTCACAGAACAGGCCCAGGGCATCAGGCTGCTGGGCCAGACACGTAGTGAAATAAGTGAAAATACATCATGTGCTCCTACTCTAATGAAACCATGCTTGGTGTTACTACTACTGCGCAGCTGCGCTTGTGCAAAAGGCATGAGCTATAAAGTTGGGCCAGTTGCATGCGTTGAGCATAAAAGCTATGGCTCCTTTCTGGCTTTCTGCACCTCAACCAAGTGATACAGGACACGCCATTTTTAGCCCACATGTGGGCTAGCTACGTAGAAGAACCAGAAGCACGCTCCAAGCAGTAGTAAACACAATGTTTCGCCCAAAATCATACATGTTCGTCGTTCTTGACACCTTTGCTGCCAGTGGTCCGGCCCTCTGAACCCGGACAATAAGTGTGGTTCTCATTCATTGATTTGCCTTTTTATTCACAGCTCTTGCAGAAGCTTCAGCCATTGTGAGGGATCACGCCCCCTCGACGAACCTCTTCATGTGCCTCTGGTTCAACGAGGTGGTGAGGTTCACCTCCCGGGATCAGCTGAGCTTCCCCTACGTGCTGCGACGCCTCAGGCTCCCCGGCGTCCACCTGTTCCCGGTGTGCGCCCGCAAGGATCTCGTCAACAGCTTCGGCCACAGGCGCAAGGTGAAGCCTCTCGCCAAGGAGGGCAGATGAGCTTCTGAATCTAGCGCCCTGGGCGTTGTCCTGACTGGAATTTCGACAATGCGTGGCCTCGATACACTCCACCTGCGCAAGCTGTATAGTTACTCTAGTAGTTCTTTTCTTCGTCATCTTGATTTGAGGTGTAGACTATCTTGGGGTAGCGAGAGGAGCAGTCATTCAAAGTTCTCAGCTGGTACTGGTAGTAGCGCAATGCAGGGGTACACAGGAGAATGGCTTTGCCTGATGTTGTTCAAGGCAAATGTAGATCGCCAATTCGCCATTCTTCTCGGCAGAAACGAAATCAAAGAATTTCGGCTAACCCCAAGTCAATGCCTTAATTTTGGCATTTGTATCCTTTCTAGCCCTGTCTGTTTTCTTCTTGATCCTTACCATGAACTAGCTAATTCTCATGAAATTCATGTGCAGCTTTCAGTCTGGCCCTCCGGCATGTCTTTATAGTCTTTATAGTTTTTATAGTTGTTTTTCTTCTCGATTTTCCCTGTAGATGATGCTGGCGTAGCAACAGCAGCCATTCAGGGTCCATAGCCAGTAGCAGTGCAGCGGTACACAGAGAAGCGAAATGTCTAGGAGCAATGTTGTTCAGGGAATGGTGGCTTGAAGAATCGTCGTTTGAAGCCAAGGTCATTAAATCTGGCGGGTGCATCATCTTTTCTTTCTTGAACTCGTAGTGGAGACTAAACTGCTTCTCGTGAACTCGAGTGAAATTTCTCATAAACGGCCAAACCCCACGGTACCATCCGTCGGGAGCAATTATTCGGCGTACCTACCTACTGAGGCACGCACGCACCTCTGAACCTCCCTGCCCAACATACGCCGCGAAAGTGCGGCTGCCAGTCGCTGTGCGCGCCAGTGCATCCTCTTCTTTCGTCCGTCGGGTAGGCCCATTGCCCGAGACGTCGACGCATTTACCATCTGGCGCTGCATTGAAGCCCCTGTGCTGTGCGGGCCAAATTTCGTGTTTTGACCCTTTTTGGAAAGAAAATCAGGATATGACCCCAGTTCGGAAAAATTTCGGGATCTGACCCTTTCGCCTACCGCCAGATGGCCTGGCGGTAGGATTGCGTGCCCTACCGCCATAGCCTACGGCGGTAGGCCATTTGACGGCGACTGACGGCCGTTGGCAGCCGCTGACGTGGAAAAGGGCCTACCGCCATCCCCTACGGCAGTAGGTTACTGGAGCCTACCGCCATAACCTCTGGCGGTAGGGTCCTGTGTTCTGGATAAGGTGGGGAGGGGCTGGTTTGTGGACCCCACCACCACTCTTCTTCCCCACTCATCTTCTTCCCCGTGCTCAGCTCCTCTTCCCCCTCTCTCTCCCTCACAACCCCCCCCCCCTAGATCCACTCCATTTGCTTGGGATTTCATCGGTGGATCCGGAGCATTTTCATCACCCAAGGTACCTCCCCCATTCCCCCTTCTTTTGATTGGTTGAGATATTTGTTTTGTGTTGATTTGGTTAATTTATTGCAAACCCTAGGTGTTGATGTTGTTGTGTGCATTTATGATGCATTTATGATGCATTTATGGCTAGGGTTGTGGCTATGTTAGGGGTTGGTGTTAGGGTTAGGGTTAGGGATGTTGGGTAATTATGTTGGTGGTTATGTTGGTGGTTATGTTGGGGGTTAGGGTTATAGTGGTTATGTTAGGGGTTATGGTTAGGGTTAGTGGTTAATTGTTAGGTTAACTTTAGTATGAATAGTAGTTATGCAAAATTTCGTTCATTTGTCCATTTGTGTTGGTTGGATGACATATATGGATTGATTATATTCTTCCCATTTTCTTAGATGCATAAGCTCGTAAACGTTCATTATTTGGACAAGTCGACATTTATGCTTGGAAATGACGATGAAGGGGAAGAGGCTATGGTTTTTGACACAAGTCCAAGCTTTGATGATCTTGTAGTTCAAGTGAGAAGCGTCTTACATTGGAATGACCCAAATGCCGAGGTTAAGCTTATTGGGAGGTATGACGTTGGATTGGGAGTAAAGTCCCGATTAAAGAGTATGCCCATCACCTCCCAATTGCATTGGAATGTGTACAAGGAAAAAGTAGACGCATCACAAGACAAGTCTCTTGAGATCTTTGCCACAAAGGTTGATCCTCCTCCTCCTTTGCAAATTTATCTCAACCGCAATGCATCCTCCCCCATGCATGATGACAGTGCCGAGGTGTATGTCCCCAATTCTTCTAGCCAACCACCAAGTAGCCAACCCAATGAAGATCATATCAACGCTAGCGCCATAGTACTCCTTCATGATGCTGTTCCTCATGTTGAAGAAGATGCTATTCCTCATGTTGATGATGATGCTATTGTTGCTCTAGAGGAGGATGTTTACTCGGAGAATGAAGAGATCCATTACAATCCAATTGGTAACTTGGATGTCATTGTGCGGCAACAAGACATGGACCGTACCCTCCCTTATAACTGTATGTGTGGGTATCACTCGGATGACGAGGGTCCGGAGGAAGAGTTGGATGAGGATGGGTTGACTGCGCAAGAAAACGAAATCTACAAGAAGGTGACCGGCAAGGAGAGAGGGCCGTCTTTGTTTAGAGATGTGAGTCTTGCGGACAATGCAGTCGTTGATGGTGGGATGAGATTATGGTTGTCCGAGCCAACGCCGTGCCCCAAATTTAGTGATCCTCGACCAGAAAATGAGGATGAGAATGCTCATTTGAAGAAAGGCATCAAGTTTGGTTCTTTGATAGAGTTCAAGATATGGTTGTGTGACTATGCCATTAGGAACCATAGGCCGTTTGTTGTTGGTCATTCCAATCAAAAACTTCGGTACACGGTCAAATGTGACAAAGAAGGTTGCAAATGGATGGTCCGCGGTAGAAAAAACAAAGAAACCGGGCAATGGGTCTTGAAGAGTCATGTTGGCACTCACACGTGCGTACCCCCGGACAAGGCCGACCAAAGCAAAGGACACCGTCAACTCACGTCGGAGTATCTAGGATATAAATTGTTGCATCAAATAGCACATGATCCAACCGTGAAGGTCAAGTTTCTCATGTCTTCGATTGAGGAACAATTCGGACACTCGGTCAAGTACGGGAAGGCATGGATGGCGAAGGCAAACGCTATTAGGATGCTGCATGGTGATTATGAGGCCGCATATAACATTCTCCCCAAGATGTTGGCAGCAATTGCTCATCGAAACCCGGGAATGCGCCATCGGGTGGAGTCAATTGCCGGAGTGTTTCGTCGTGCCTTCTGGAGCTTTGGACAATGCATTGAGGCATTCACGTATTGTCGCCCGGTGTTGTCTATAGATGGTACATTCTTGACCGGCGATTACAAGGGAACATTGATGGTGGCGATGGCCCACTCTTCAAATGATAACGTGTTGCCGGTGGCATTTGCCTTGGTGCCTTCGGAGCACGATGATAATTGGGAGTGGTTCATGGAGCATGTGAGAACCAAGGTGATAGGCAACAGAGAGGTATGCATTATATCGGATCGCCATCATGGGATTCTCAAAGCAATAGACGTTGATATTCCCGGTCTTCCAAAGCTTCAACACCGTTGGTGCATGAGACACTTTGTTGCAAACTTTTACCGGGCATGCAAGAGCAAGGAGTTTTGCAAAGACCTTACCCTTGTTTGCGTTGCTTTCAACACCGCCACATTCAAGACCCGATATGATAAACTCCTCGAGGCTTTAAAGAAGAACAAAGGGGGGAAAGAATTCTTGGTTAGGCACTTTCCGGAGAAGGAAAAGTGGTCACGCGCTTACGATGAAGGAGGTATGCGATATGAGGACATGACAAGCAACATGGTGGAATGCTTCAACAATGTGTTGAAGGGTGTCCGTTCCTTGCCGGTGACCGCAATACTCAAGTACACTTTCATCAAGCTCAATGAGTACTTCCTAAAGCATTCTGCAAGCACAGCCAAGTGGATTGGGGAAAAGATGGACTATCCATTAAAGGTTCATGATTGGTTGTTGCATCAAGCGCGCAAGTCTGCCAAACAACAAGTGATCACATATAATGAAAAAGAAATGATCTATCAAATCGATGAGCCGGGTGGGACAACAAGGGACGGTAGGTCTTACGGTGGAGTTGCTTACGAGGTGCGCCTTAAAAACCGTTGGTGCCAGTGTGAGAGGCCACACAAGTATCATTGGCCTTGCTCGCATTTGATGACCGCAACACAGGTGAGAAACATGAACGTATCCGATGGCACAACGGTGCGGTTGCACGAGTTTACATTGGAAAGAACAAGGTTGATGTGGGCGCCTCGGTTCAATCCTTTCCTTGATGCCTCACAGTGGCCTGAGTATGTTGGGCCAGACATTGTGCCAGATCCCGCACTCATGGTGCCTATGAGGGGAAGAAGAAGAAAGAAGAGATTCCAGAGTGACATGGATGATCTAGCTGGATACACTGGAATGAAGCAATTTGGTAGTGGTCATTTCATGGAGCCACCGGAAAACAACAATTATGGAGAATGCAATGACACAGGACACAACGTTAGGACATGCAAAAAACGAAGAACCAACACGGGCACTAGTCAAACACGTAGACGGAGCAGTAGCCTGGGAGGGGGCCGTGGCCATGGAGGAAGGACTAGCCTTGGAGGGAGCCGTGGCCGTGGAGGAAGGACTAGCCTTGTAGGGGCCCGTGGTCGTGTATCCGGTGGTTCTAGGTCACGTCGGGTTGATAGGGGAAGGCCTATCGACGTGTTGCTCAATCCGGATGGTTAAATAATGTGAATGGTACTACTTTTAATATGTTCATGCACGTGTTGATATATTTGCCTCTTTACATGTCAATGTGTTCATATTTAGACTTAACATCTTTATTTGTTGTAGGGCATGGCTTCATCCGGTTCCATGACAAGGCCACCGTATGCTCACCATGAAGACCTGCCACACAAGTGGAAGGACGCATCTTTGGACAAGGTGAAGGAGAAGGATGTGAAGATTCCGCCATGTTGGTGTGGAGATGTTTGCAAGGTGAAGGAGTCCACCGACCGAAAGAAGTCATGGATCGAAGGAAGGAGATATTTTGTTTGCCCCAATTATGCTTACGATCGTGCGCTTCCAACTAACGCCTATGACCTTCCACCGGTATGCTAGAGAAGTAACATGTTACTCTCAACTGTGTGCCATCACTAACATCCGTTTTATATGCAGTCACCGCCTCCTCTATGCAAGTACTTCAGCTGGATAGATCATGAAGTGCCAAAAGATATCCAAAAGGACCAATTAGAAGATTGTTTTAGGCGCCAACGGCTGTTCGAAGAAAGGTTTCAAAGAGGCTTGGAGGAAGAGCGTCGTCAAAAAGAGAGGATGGAGCGGAAGCAACGCGAGGAGGAGAGGGCACGCCAAGCGAAGCTTGCTCGTGAGGAGGAGAGGGCAAGAAAGCTTGCAAAGAGCTCGCAAGGCACAAGAGGAGGATGAGGCACGTGACAGGAAGGGGAAATGGCCCCGTATGACTCAGTAAAGCCGTCGCCTTCGGTGGACTCGTCATGTAACCGGATGAAGCCATGCCAAATTTATCATGAACTATGTAGTACTAAGGCAAAAAGCCATGTGTCGTCAACTTGTCGTGAATGAGTTTGCCATTTGTATTGAATTTGGTGTGAAGATGTTTGCAATGTGTTGTGAATGAATTTAGTTTGTTAGTGTATTCTGGGATTTGTCATGATTCTTATTGAAAAACTGTTGTGCTGTGAAGAGAAGTGGGATATAACAGAACATAGTGCTCTGTTTTCGGAGTTAGAACCCTACCGCCAAAGGCCATGGCGGTAGGGGGGGCAATGGTTCTGTGACGAAGAACCCAAGAACGCTGGCGGTAGGACCGGACCCTACCGCCACAGGCCATGGCGGTAGGCTGCTGGACCCTACCGCCAGGACGCGTGGCGGTAGGGGGGGGCAACGGTTCTGTGACGAAGAACCCAAGAACGCTGGCGGTAGGACCGGACCCTACCGCCACAGGCCATGGCGGTAGGCTGCTGGACCCTACCGCCAGGACGCGTGGCGGTAGGGGGGGCAACGGTTCTGTGATGAAGAACCCAAGAACGCTGGCGGTAGGACCGGACCCTACCGCCACAGGCCATGGCGGTAGGCTGCTAGACCCTACCGCCAGGACGCGTGGCGGTAGGGGGGGCAACGGTTCTGTGACGAAGAACCCAAGAACGCTGGCGGTAGGACCGGACCCTACCGCCACAGGCCATGGCGGTAGGCTGCTGGACCGTACCGCCATGGACTGTGGCGGTAGGATCTGGTCCCTCCTCTCCCCTGTTTTGCCCCATATGTGTCGAATGTTAGCATAATATACCCAATTCTATCTCGCAAGCACATACATAATTCAACTCAACATAGTTCATTACATCCACGAATAGCACATGTTCAAACTAACTAAAACATGACCCGGTTCGAATGACATCAGTTCAAACTAATAGCTCAAGCTCGACGACACATGTTCTAAACAGGTAACATAAGCCTCATACTTATCAGACGTTCAATTTGATCGTCACGCCCTTGATTACGCTTCAGTTGAAAGTCTGTGGATCCTGCCCAATGACCCAACACACCATTCGTTTCACGGAACCAAGCCCATGCAGCACGGCGCGCGGGATTCTCTGACACGCCCTGTTTGATTGCCCATCCTATGACCTACCCGGGTTTCCTCAAGTCCATCTCACGGAATTCTTCTTTGCCTGCAGTGAACGCAATCTCAACTGCCAAAGCGTGTCTGCAAGCATATTCCCGGTCTTGCAGCTGATCAAGCATCCCCTCTTTCTCCTTCACAAGCTTTCGGAATGCTTTTTTCTCCTTAGCATCAGAAGGTTCCTCGATAAAGTGATACTTGCTGAAATCCTTCATGGCCGCATTTGCCTCATCACAACTCTTCAACCATGCTTCACATTCCTTCTTCAAGCAACGGTGTCGCTCCGCCATGATCTTCTCACACGCTATGTTCATAGTCATGGATCGACTGTCCATCCTACATGAACATACGGGTTCAAGATGACATAAACAAAAACATAAAATAAATTAAGTAGAGTACAACACTTGGTAACTTGATATGACATACAACACCAGGTTCTTAATGAGTTCAAATGTTAAGGGTACAAGTCATAGTAGTTCAAACGACGACCAAGCATAGGGTACATGTCATTATAGTTCAAATGACAAAGATTACATAGCCTCATGCAATACTATGCGGCGTACGGTCCCGGGTTGCAACAAATAACATCATTTCTTTCTTTGACCCATGCCCAACGAGATGCACGGTTCTCATCCGACGAGAATGGTTGGCGAACTAACCAATCAATGACCTGACCATGATTGCCCATGTCTATCTCAGCATATTCTGCCGTTGTCGCACACAATGTAATTTGCATTGCAAGATCACGCCTACAATTTTCTTCCGCCGTCTTGAGCTTCTTCATCAGCCTCTCCTTTTTTGTTATAAAATTTTCGGAACGGTCTTTATTGAAATAATTATATGAAAAGGCCCTACACTCCGCATTCAACGCATCAATGGCTTCGATCCACAAGTTCATCTTTTCCTCAATCAATTCGCGTTCACGGTTCGCCGCCGCCTCAGCAGAAGTTTCAAAGAAAACGAACGGTGCCATCCTACAATTCGAAAAGTTGCTATTAAAGTAACTTAGCTTTAATTGCTTTCTTAAGCATAACCTAACCCCCATTATGTACATTAAGACTAGCACTAGATCTAGGCACACAAACTTTTCTACAAGCTATTCTAAGCACATCATACATAAGGAAACCACAAACATAAACCTAAATGGATCATAGTAATTGATTTGACCACACGAAAAT